>NC_045446.1:88324369-88339429 GCF_002776525.5 Piliocolobus tephrosceles
GAATAGTTTCAGAAGGAATGGTACCAGCTCCTCCTTGTACCTCTGGTAGAATTCAGCTGTGAATCCATCTGGTCCTGGGCTTTTTTTGGTGGGTAGGCTATTAATTGTTGCCTCAATTTCAGAGGCTGCTATTGGTCTATTCAGGGATTCAACTTCTTCCTGGTTTAGTCTTGGAAGAGTGTACGTGTCCAGGAAATTATCCATTTCTTCTAGATTTTCTAGTTGATTTGCATAGAGGTGTTTATAGTATTCTCTGATGGTAGTTTGTATTTCTGTGGAGTCGGTGGTGATATCCCCTTTATAATTTTTTATTGCGTCTATTTGATTCCTCTCTCTTTTCTTCTTTATTAGCCTTGCTAGCGGTCTGTCAATTTTGTTGATCTTTTCAAACAACCAACTCCTGGATTCATTGATTTTTTTGGAGGGTTTTTTGTGTCTCTATCTCCTTCAGTTCTGCTCTGATCTTAGTTATTTCTTGCCTTCTGCTAGCTTTTGAATGTGTTTGCTTTTGCCTCTCTAGTTCTTTTAATTGTGATGTTAGAGTGTCAATTTTAGATCTTTCCTGCTTTCTCTTGTGGGCACTTAGTGCTATAAATTTCCCTCTACACACTGCTTTAAATGTGTCCCAGAGATTCTGGTATGTTGTATCTTTGTTCTCATTGGATTCAAAGAACATCTTTATTTCTGCTTTCATTTCGTTATGTACCCAGTAGTCATTCAGGAGCAGGTTGTTCAGTTTCCATGTAGTTGAGCGGTTTTGATTGAGTTTCTTAGTCCTGAGTTCTAGTTTGATTGCACTGTGATCAGAGAGACAGTTTGTTATAATTTCTGTTCTTTTACATTTGCTGAGGAGTGCTTTACTTCCAATTATGTGGTCAATTTTGGAATAAGTGTGATGTGGTGCTGAGAAGAATGTATATTCTGTTGACTTGGGGTGGAGAGTTCTATAGATGTCTATGAGGTCCGCTTGGTGCAGAGATGAGTTCAATTCCTGGATATCCTTGTTAACTTTCTGTCTCGTTGATCTGTCTAATGTTGACAGTGGAGTGTTGAAATCTCCCATTATTATTGTATGGGAGTTTAAGTCTCTTTGTAAGTCTCTAAGGACTTGCTTTATGAATCTGGGTGCTCCTGTATTGGGTGCATATATATTTAGGATAGTTAGCTCTTCCTGTTGAATTTATCCCTTTACCATTAAGTAATGGCTTTGTTTTAGTGTTAAATGTACAATAAAAGTATAGTACTTCAGTATACCTGGCACAATAGAAGAGATCTATAATATTGTGTTTTATTTTACAGTTTGCATGACATAAATCCACACTTTTCATCTTTTTGATGAATTTCTTTATCAAGTTTTACAGTAACTCAAGTAAATTGTCCCTCTGAATGTCCATTTCACATGGTTTATGACATATCAAAATTCTAGGGTGACTACAACTTAAGAAATCAAGCTGAGCCATCTCCTCTTTTGATGAACTCTGGAGGATAATGTTCAATAGTTAATGTAAATATTACTTAAATATCTCATTGTAAAAAAAAAAAAATCCTTCTGATAAGTAAGTCGCTGAATTAGATGGAGCCACCGAGGACTATCTGAGTTTCAAACTGGTTGGAATTGCATTCTATTGAAGCTGTTCTCACTTAAGTATATTACAGATCCAGCAACTGAGCAATGTTTGATAATTACATGTCTTGAGGTAATCTTATTTGGGTTAAATCTGCTTGGATTTATATTAGTCAAGACTTCCCCTTTGTTTTTAATTTTTCACAAAGAGCCTGAAGTGTCTGAAGTGTTCAATGCAGACTCAAAAACCAATAATTCTTTATTGCATTTGTGGGGCAAGTGTTATATTAACACTCCAGCACTCTCACTATAGAGGAAAATGCCTGTTAAAGTATTCAGTTTTACATGTGCTATTTACATGTGCTAAATATTTCTCATTGTTGGTTCTTGAACAAGATTTACTATTATCTTCCACAGTAATTACTACAAATTTTCCAAATAAAGTCAGTTATATCTACTTCCATACATCCTGGTAAGGAAATGATGGTTGGTGATAAATAGTTTGGAAAAAAATAAAGCTTGAGGACAACATAAAAAAGACGAAAAAACAGTATTTCATTTGGTTTCTAAAAAAATGAATGAACAGGCTACATTACTAGTATATGACTTTTCAGCATAATAGTGAAGCATGTCTTAAAAGTAACATGAGACTGAAACAAGAAGGCTGTTTGAATTTATGAACATATAAACCGGTAAAACTCCTAGACAAGAGAGTATAACTCTTGATGGTGGCAAGCTTTACCTTCTATACATAGTAAAATAAACCTTATTTGTTGGAAAAACTACTTCTGATAAAGAACTCGGAGGGTTCTAGAATGACAGTGTGAGGACCTCTGCTGACTCACTCTCCAATCGAACTGGTGAAAATACACACACACACACACACGCATGCACACACACATTTAAAGTCTCTAGAAATGGTCATTAAAGCAAATAACAAATGAAGAAACATCGATTCATAAAAATTTTTGAAAACGTTGTGTAAAAGGGATAAACTGGTATTTGGACCAAGACTACTGTCCCTACCCCACAACAATCCTGTGTTATGTTTCCTTAGGGCTTAGTTGGGAACCCAGCTCTCCTTATAAGTAAAATTAAATCATGCTCTTATGGCTTAGTTATACAATCCAAGTAAGACTAACATTTTACAAGCATTTTAAAAACAAATAGTAAGATATTATGTTGGAACTAGGAATATTCCTATAACTTTAACGGAATAAAAGTTTTAAAGAACCCGGGCATTGAGGATTCCTACTAACGTACTCCTTAAAGTACATTCAAAAATTTAAAGTAATTTAATTTTAGGATGAAATCTGAATAAGCCCAAATATATGAATCTTTCTATTTTGTCTAAGCTGTACTCTACTGAACCAGGGGAATAAAAGCAAAAAAAAAAAAAAAATCTGATTTCAGTAAATTTTCAAATTTCCTTTAAAGCAATATTAACTCTAAAGGACCTAGGAAAGACATTTATATTATGGTTAACTTTAGATAGATGGATAGTTGATAGCTTGATAGACCTTACCAACTCCGAATCAAGAGAGTTTTATTTTCATTTCTTGTAGCTGACATCCTAAGAAACATTATGTTTTAACGGCACAATCTTTCACTTGCATAGTCTATGGTTATGCATCTAAATCTGGATCCAAGGCTTAAGACCTAGTATATTACTGGTGCTCAATTATCTGTTTCAGTGAATTGTTAACTCAAGTAGCTATCATAAAACAATTTTCTTGTTTTTTTAATGCCCAATAATTGACTCAATTATTTTAAATAGTCATGTAAAGAAATAAGCAACACACTACATTTGTCTGTGCTTGTTTGCTCCAGTAATCATCAACAGTGAAAATAGAACTTAAAATAATTTTGTAGAACTTGATTTTTTCTTGATAGAAAAATATTCAATATGTAACTGATAATTGAAATGAGAGACATTTGTTTGCTCCTCATATACTTTTGAGTATATTACAGCTGAAATCAACCCTATAATCATTTACAAATATTTTAGTATTCATCAAAATGTGTTACATATACAGATACAACTTTTTTCTCACTTGTAATTAATTCTCCTTGAATCCCAAAGTGCTGATATCCATGCTTTTGAGTTATTGTAAGGAAATTGAGTAGGAATTTAATTTGCCTGATAAGTGATACTTCTTGCTGAAACAGCATTGTATCACCAAGGATAACATGAATCCTTAAAAGAAGGCAAAACCAAGCTGTAAAAAAATATCTGGTGGTTTTGAGATTAAAATACTCACTGTATTTTGCCAGTGTATTGGCATTCATCATAAGTACATAATTTCTGCCAGTTAGTAATTTTGTATAAAATGGATGACAGAACAGGTCTCTTCATTGAAATGTAGGTAGTGTTTCATTGGTTACATGTCTGTGGTGTCAGATATTAGCTTTAGCTTGTAACATATGCTCTTATTGTAGAGTTTATTAGATTCTCCTAGGTAGAATTATAAGAGCAAATATAGCGGGCTTTGTTCTGATTTTCCTATATCCTTAAGGTCTATTATTTTGCAATATTTTGACATTTGAAAAAAAATTCCTCTGGCAAATACTTAAATTGAATTTCTTAAGATTTTTTATTCAAAACGTTTTTTAATGTTGTGAATGAAAAGCTTGGCTCTGTATGTGTGTGCATGTGAGTCTGTGCATGTATATATATGAGTGCTTGCATATGTATATTGAAGGGTATATGTGATATATGTACTGAATTAGCCAACATTTTCCAGAGAAACAGAACCTATATATAGACAGATGATAGATGATAGACAGATGACATATATATATAGATACAGATATAGATATGTAGATTTAGGGATAGATATAGATATAGATAGATATGTAATCTGAAGACAGGAAAGCCAGTAGCATGATTCAGTCAGTCTGAACATATGAGAACCAGGAGCAGCAATGTGCAAGGATGGGCAAAAGAAGATGGATTTCTCAAGCACAAACAGGAAGCAAATTTGCCCTTTCTCCACCCTTTGTTCTATTCAGGCCCTCAAGGAATTGGAAGATGCATACTTTGAGTGACTTTCTTCACTCAATCCACTCAAGTGCTAATCTCGTCCAATAACATCCTCATTGACACACCCCAAAATAATGTTTTACAAGATATCTGGGCATCCATTAGCCCAGTCAGGATGACACATACAATTAATTGTGGCATGCATCCATGCACATATGTTGGTGTAGATGAGTGGTTAGGAAACAAAAGTGTTGAAAAATTTATATTGTGGATATTCTTTTACATTTAGCACTATTTTATCTAAAATTTTGGGATAATCAATTGACTAAAAAAGATAAAATTGGGAAAAAAATAAATGAGTAAGAGATAACAATAATGAATAAATTATGTGTCAGTTTTTCTAATACCCCCAGAAACTATTTCAGATATCTCCCCTCATCTTTCATTTCCTTTTCAAATGAATAAATTAAAAGCTTCCAAAATAGCAGTCGAATAATTTTATGTGTAAATAAACTTGGAAGATTTCTGTAGTTCCATACAATTGTTTTACTGATATGTTAAAGGGTTCACAGTGAAATAATTAAGACTAAATAACAAGGATAAAATTTTACCTTAAAGAGCATATTTTTGGCGCAAGTACAATGGGCCACAGCTTTTTACAAATTAGAATTTAAGAGTTAAAGTGCTAAGTTTTGTTGGTGCAATTTATTAGGTACTAAAGGAAATATTATGCTTATGTAAAAATAATGAATTAAGATTGTAATTTACAGGCATTTAAAAGTATAGCTGTTTGATGATGTATTCTTGGACATATATAAATACACAAATGCACATATAACAAAAATTGTGATAAGGATAAAAACATTGCTTAATTTTCACTGGGGATTAGGGGAGATTCCTCTGAGTGACAATATTTAAATTTTGATGAGAAACAAATGTAGGAATTAGCTAAGTGAAGAGTAAGAGAGAGTGTCTCAGAGAGAAACAATAGTATGTACTCAGGACTCAAAGCAGAAGGCAATATGTTGTTCTTGCCTTTTCCAGAATGTTGTAGAGCTGAAACAGTATGTAGGGTTTTTAAATTGTCCTCTTTTACTTAGTAATATGCATTTAAGTTTCTACCCTGTCTTTCCTTGTCATAATAGCACATTTTTGTAGCACTGAATAATATTTTGTTGTCTGGATGTAGCACATTTTATTTATTCATTTACCTGTGGAAGGACATCTTGGTTGCAAGTTTTAGCAATTATGAAAAAGAGGCTATTAGTATGTGTGTATTGGTTTTATATGGACATATGAACTCAACTCCTTTGAGTAAATATCAAGGAACATGAATACTGGATCATATGGTTAGAGTATGTTTTGTTCTGTATGAAACTGCCAAACTGTCTTTTTTTTTCTTTTCAAATTTTGCATTCCAGCCAGCAATGAATGAGAGTTTCTGTTGCTCCACATGCTCATCAGCAATTGTTATTGTCAGTATTCTGGAGTTTAGCCATTCTAGTGTCTCATCATTTTACTTCTACTTTTTGTATATGGTTTTAATGCTGTCTCTAAGAAATACAATATCATACCTAGTTTTTTCACAGTCTTCTAAATATTAATATTGCATCACTTGTCATAAAATGTAGAAAACTTCCATTTAAGTCTTTCTTCATCATCTTTCATTTTATCACTGTCAGATAAATTGTATTTGTGAACATCTAAACCCTACTTGCCTGTGTTATAATTTTTGTTTTAAATAGTGATTTAAGTTTTTGCTTTAAGCAATTGTGACTATTTGATCTTGAATCTTTTCTACTTCTACTTATTATTTTCAATGTTTTTCTTGATATATTTCTCTGAAAAACTTTTCCCAGATATCCAATATTTCCAATATTTTTCTGTTACCAACTCAAGTGTTGATGTCCACAATCTTCCATTTTTGTTTCCTTCCTTCCTTCCCTCCTTCCTTCCTTCCTTCCTTCCTTCCTTCCTTCCTTCCTTTTCTTTCCCTTTCTTTCTTTCCTTCCTGCCTTCCATCCTTCTTTCCTTTCTTCTTTTCTTTCTCTTGCCTTCCTTCCTTCCTCCTTCCCTCCCTCCCTCCATCCCTCTCTCTTTTTTCTTTCTCTCTGTTTTTCTCTCCCTCTCTTTCTCTATCTCTCTCTTTATATCTTTCTTTCTGGAGTCTCTTGCTCTGTCACCCAGGCTGGAATGCAGTGGTGTGATCTCTGCTCACTGCAACCTCCACCTCCCAGCCTCCTAAAGTGCTACATTACAGGCGTGAGCCATCGAGCCCAGCCTTTCCTTTCCTTTCTTCCCTAGAGGTTTTAGTTGTAATCAGCAAAGGAAAATGACTTAATTTTATTTACACTGCCATTCCCAAACTCAATTTCCACCTCACAAAGTTTTGATATATTTTCAGTATTATTTTGTTTCAACTATTTTCCCCAAGAGTTCTTCTTTGACATGAGAGTTATTTAGGAATGTGTAACCTAATTAGCAAATTTGGGATGATATGAGAATTTTATTTTGTTGTTATTTTCTAGTTTAATTCTATTGTACTCAGAGATACTACTCTGTGAAATTTCAATTATTTTACATTTTTAAGACATTTTATGAGCAGATTTATAGTCACTTTTCATAATAATTCTCCGTTCACTTGAAAAAAATATAAAATCTTGACTTGTTTAGTGGGACATTGTATCATTTTATAGAAACACATAGATACATATATTAAAAAGTCAATTAGGTCAAATTTGTTAATTTTGTTTTCTAAATCTACTTTATTCTTAATGAATTACTTTCTTTTGTTCTATCATCTCAAAGATGTAAGTTTAAAATATACAACCATGAATGTAGATGATTTCTCTTTCAAATGCTCAATCTGTTGAATTTTGCTATATATATCTCTATTTGTATTGCTAGGGTTACCCTGTGAAATAGGAAAAGTTCCCTTTTTCCCCTAGCAGGGTGTGCAATGGGGGTGTGACTCACTTCTTCAGTGTCCTGATGCTCAAACCTCTAGGGGAGCATACAGATGGGCAGGCTATGGGTCTCTGACCCCAAGGCAGCGTCTTGGGGTGAATGCTTACAGCTGAAACCCCAGTGGGCATGTGTCTTGTGTTAATCAGCTCAATTAGACCCATGCCTAAAGGACAGAGGGCTTTCTGTATCCCTGGGTTCTTGCCTTGGTGTACCAAAAGAATTGGATCACATATGGGCTAGGAAAATGAGTGCAAGGTTTTATTAAATGGAAGCAGCTCTCAGTAGATGGGGGAGCCAGAAGGAAGATGGTTTTCCCCTGGAGTTGGGCTGCTTGGCAGCCTGGGTTCTCTTCCAACTGCCCTGGTCGAACTCTGTATCTTTCTGCCGGTCAGTGGCCTGCCGTATGCTGGTGCCTATTGATGCGTTCCTCTCAAAATCCAGCTTCGGGTAGGTTCCTCTGCTGATGTGGTCCTCTTGGTGTCCAGATGCTTGTGTGTCTGCCTGCTAAGGTCTTGGGGTGTTTATAGGCACAGGATGGGGGTCTGGCAGGCCAGGGTGGTCTTGGGAAATGCAACATTTGGGTGGAAAACAAAAATTCCTGTCCTCACCTAGGTCCATGGTTACAGGCCCTGGGGCGGGGGGAGTGGGGAGAGCCCTAGCCAGGGACCATGCCCTTCTCACCTTCTGCATCATTTAAAGGGACCATGCCCTTCCCTTCCCAGCACTTCCCTTCCTCCCTTCCATACCATTTTCCCCCTCTGAAGAAGAACATGTAACTGTCTTTAAAATACGAATGATGACTGGTCTTAGCTGCTTCCTGCTGACAGGGAGTATTGTTTTGGGGAAAAAAGTGGTCAGATTCGTTCTAGAGGTCTATCTAAGGATTCCATGCAAAGAGGAGCCAATGGCTTCTAGGTGTGAGAGGGAAACCAAACAAAACAAACAAACAAAAAAACAAGTTTTACAAGGTTAAGTATGCATGGGTTAAACATGTGTATTATACAAAGCAAAAATGTAGTGGCAAAGATTACAGAGAAAAAAAGTGAAATATACTAATAACAACATTCTACCCCAAGCTTTTTCACCCTGGTGAAATAAATTAAACCTTGTATGGGAGTGGAGTAACTTTAGAAGAGAGATAACTCTTCTTGCCTTATTTTAGCAGTTAACGGGTGTACCTCAGGAACTCTGGGTTTTGTGGGCTTGCATGGTGACCATTAAAGCTTTTACTTCTTTCCTGTATCTCCTCTTTCTTTCCTGGTCCTCCCTGTCTCTATTATAAAAGACCAAGGTACCACTTTCAGGAGGGTCCTCTCATGTACTGTCTGGTCCCAGGGCCCATTTCTGCAACTTCCTCCTGATATCAGGAGCAGCCTGAGTAATAAACTTTAAGATTAGCTATTCCTTGACTGAATCAGGAGATAGAGAGTTATATTTTACCAAGGCCTCTCTTAGTCTTTTTACAAAGGCAGTGGGATTTTCATCAAATACCTGGTCAATCATCGACAGCTTAGTATAATTGATAGACTTGGTTTTAGTCCTACATAAGCCCTCCATTATGCACACCTGAAAGTGTCTCCTCTTCCAGGCTTCCATCTCATCACTGGGATCCAATATGGAGTCATTCCCTAGTACTGCTTCTCTTCCAGTTGGATAATATTCACCCTCTTTCCTCACGCTATATGTGATACAAAGCTCATCTCCAAATCTCTCTGCTGCTTGCAGAGTGAACTGATTCTTAGTGTCTGTCAGGGTCTGATTCAAAAGTAACATAATGTCTCTCCAGGATAGTTTAAATATTTGGGTGAAATTCTGGAAAACCTCTATATATCTATCAGGGTCATCTGAAAACTTGCCAAGATCCCCCTAAATTTGCTTTAAGTCCTGTAGGGAGAAGGGGACCTGGGCACTAATTCAATGGGCATCTGATGGAGGGGCAAGGGTGAGACTGGGACTTGTTTGGAGCGAGGATTTCTAGGAGCAGGCAAGTGAGAGGCTGAAGCTGTATAGGGAGGTTGTTGTAGACCTGGAGGAGTAGGGCTTGAGGGAGCTGGCTACCCCGCCTGGAGTACTTCTGGGATTCCTATTTTTAATTCCATGGGCTTGCCCCTTGCAGCCTTCCCTGAGATGGCAAACAGGAGAGCTAGATCAATCCTACATTGTTAGGAAAGATCTGGATTGCCGAGCCCCAGCAACCTTGACAAGTGTCAGCTATAAGTACCAATGTGGTATATAACCATGAAGCCAGGAAAACCTGGAGAATAGGAATTAACTACCCTCACCTATGCCTCCCTTTCTCCTTGCTGTTAGCAAATTTTGAGTACCCTGGGCCTGTTTATGCCATGAAGCATGGCCTTTTTCCATTGGGTGAGGTTCAGTCAGCAGGAATTGGTCCTTCCCATTTACATTGTGCCTGTTGCCTGGCTTTGGATCCTTCAGAACTGGTCTTTTTTTCTAGGGTCTCAGCCTGAAGGTTGGAATTGAGTTTGAGACTGAAAAGATATTACAGAGGCTTTTTGTTATCCATTTAGTGTTCCAAATAAGCCCTGCCGAATTTGCAGTTATCAGCCAGCAGGAGTCTCTCCTTCCTTAACTTTCCTATCAGAAACAGAGCTGAGGGGGTGTCCTCTCACTTAGAAAAGGAAAAAAAGAGAAAAACAGTTTATGGGGCAAAAGGGGAGAGATTCTGTGGGAAGAACCCCTTGCTTAGTGCAAATGGGCCCCTCTAGTCCTTATAACTTTCCCATCCTTCCCCTGGTTCAGACCAGGTTGAATTCCTTGACCATGGGAGGAAAGGTTCTGTTGGTGTGACCAGCAAGAAGCAGCCTGTAGGGTCCTGGTTGCCGCAGGTTTTCTCCTGTCCCTCTGGTGGCTGTTGGGCTCAGCCTTTTGCCTGCTGTGGGCACACCTAGGCACCTGATCTGGGAGGGGAAAGGATAAGGAGAGGTGCCCTGAGCTGTGTGTGCGGGTGGCTGTCCAGGTGGAGGCATACGTGGCACCTCCGGGAACAGTTGGTCTAATTTGCAACTTTGGCAGCTGAGCCAAATGCTTATTTTACTTAGTAACATTGCCGCAGCCTGTAGCAAAACTCGTAACATTATAAAGGAAAAGTTAAGAGCCATTTCAAACCATGAGAGAGAAAAAAAGATGAAAGGAAAACAGAGCCTCTTACTTGCTGGAAAGAGATCGAGGTGGCAGAGTTTTGGAAGAAAGGCAGACCCAACAGTTTCACAGTGACTCACATTCAACCTCCAAGATCCCAAGTGAGCTCCCAGTTGAATGGGAGAAACTCCTGTGTCCCCCTAGCAGGGCATGCAATGAGGGTGTGACTCAATTCTTCAATGCCCCACTGCTCAGACCTCTAGGGGAGCATACAGACCTGCAGGCCATGGGGGCCAACCCCACGGCAGTGTCTAGGGGTGAATGTTTAAAACTGAAGCCCAAGTGGGCGTGTGTTACAGGATGCTGTTTTAGTTTAGCCATCCACAGGTGGCTTGTGTTAGTCAGCTCAATTAGACCCCGTCTTATTGCAAGAACAGAGGGCTTTCTGTATTGTGGGATTCTTGCCTTGGTATACCGAAAGAATCAGATCACACACGGGCTTGGAGAATGAGTGCAAGGTTTTATTGAGTGGAAGTAGCTCTCAGCAGATGGCGGAGCCAGAATGGAGATAGTTTTCCCCTGGAGTTGGGCTGCTCAGTGGCCCAGGCTCTCCTCTGACTGTCTCAGCCAAACTCCATGTTGTTCTGCCAGTTGGTGGCCTGCCAACATGCCAGTGCCTGATGATGTGCTCCTATCGACATCCAGCTGCCCGTGTGTGCCTCTGCTGATGTGCTCCTCTCGAAGTCCAGCCGCCTGTGTGTCTGCCTGTTAAGGTCTCGGGGGTTTTATAGGCACAGGATGGGGGCATAGCAGGCCAGGGTGGTCTTGGGAAATGCAACATTTGGGCAGAAAAACAAAAATGCCTGTACTCACCTAGGTTCATGGGCGCAGGTCCAGGGGTGGAGCCCTAGCCAGGGATCATGCCCTACACCACTTCTGTATCATTTAAAGGAACCACGCCCTTTCCTTCCCAGCACTTCCCTTCTCCATTTTTGTGTCACTTGTACTTCTATAGAATTTTGGCGCAAGATTGTGATAGAGATATTTTTTGTTTATCACATGCTTTTATCATTGTTTCTTTTTTCTCTGTTTCTTCCATTTGTATGAGATATATTTTTCTATCTTTTAAACATTTACTATTCTTATATTTAAAAGTTGCCTCCTGTGTATAGCAGAAAATTTTGCTTTATTTAACTGTTCTGATAACCTTTGCATATTACTTGGAAATCTTACACTGTATAAATTTAATGAATTCACTAACATTAATTCAGTTTAAATCACAATCTTTTTTGCTTTCCATTTTTGTTCGTTTGTAATTTTTATCCTTCTTTCTTGTCTTCTTTCAGTTTATCATAATTTTATTTTTTTCTTATATCTCCTAAATTTGTTTTGTAAAATTTTATTCTTATAAGCATTTACCTAAAAAGTATAATATGCATTGCAATTTATTAAATTTTATGTTAAATCATGTTTTCAACATTTTCCGAAAACAAAGTAAATGACAATTTACCACATTTAATGAATCTCTAACCTGTACTGAGCTACGCTGTTTTCAAATACTCAGATTGAATATTGGATATTTTGATGTTTTCATCACTGGGATCTGGGTCTTAATGAAGTTGTTTAAAGAGTGTTGGACTTGTTCTGGCTCACACTTAAGTTAATTGCAATTAGTTGGCTAAAATTGAGACTTGCTTGATTAGGGTAGATCCAGAGCAGCATTTATTATATATTTAATTTAGCTCCATACTATAGTGTGACCTTTCTGAGGAATCTGCTCATTGCCTATGTATGAGGAAGTCTCTTCAGTCTGGCTAGATGTGAATATAAAATACTTCCAGCTATGCATCAGTGACTAGAATTATTTAGTCTATTGCTTGCCGGTGGTTCTCTCCCAATACAATGTAGTTTTTTCTTACACATGAGCAGATCAGTACGTAAACAAAGCCTTGAAGGAAATATCACTCCCTCACCCTCCATGAAGATCTTTAGAGCTCTCTCTGTGCAGTTCTCTCTTCTGCAGTAGTGTCATAAAAAATGTAGCTTCTTGGGCTCCTTAGGAAACAGTAGGTTCCTAAGCAGACTCAGTGAGACTTTTAGACTCTTTGTGGCTTTCCTTTTTGCCGTGTGGCTTGCAAATGGCGTCCAGACAATGAAGTTGGATAATCATAGTTTTTACTGTTTGTTTATTTTTCCTCAGTGACTACATCCCTATGTTGTGAATTGTGATGTCCAATATATTAAAACAGTAGATTGTAGTTTTCTAGTTGTTTATAATGGGAGAGCAATTCCTGGACAATCATGGTTAAGGCAGAAGTCCCTCAATTTCATTTTGAAAAGAGAGAGAACAGAAAGACATGAACAAAGACATTTCTAGGAAACTAAGTGATATGGTTTGGATTTGTGTCCCCACCCAAATCTAATGTTGAATTGTAATCCCCAGTCTTAGAGGAGGGGCCTGGTGTAAGGTGACTGGATCATGGGGGCAGATATGTCCCTTGCTGTTCTTATAGGGCATGAGTTATCACAAGACCTGGTTATTTAAAAGTGTGCAGCACTCCCTCTTCTCTCTCTTTTCCTCCATCTACTGCTATGTAAGACATGACTGCATCCCCTTCCCCTTCCACTACATTTGTAAGTTTCCTGAGGCCTCCCCAGCCATGCTTCTTGTACAGACTACAGAACCATGAGTCAATTAAACCTCTTTTTTAATATAAATTACCTAGTCTCAGGTAGTTTTTTGTTGTTGTTGTTGTTACTGTTGTTTTGAGAAAGAGTTTCACTCTTGTGCCCCAGACTAGAGTGCAATGGCTCAATCTCAGCTCACTGCAGCCTCCACCTCCTGGGTTCAAATGATTCTCCTGCCTCAGCCTCCTGAGTAGTTGGGATTATAAGTATGTGCCACCATGCCTGGCTAATTTTTGTATTTAGTAGAGACGTGGTTTCACCATGTTGTTCAGGCTGTACTCAAACTCCTGATCTCAGGTGATCCACCTGCCTTGACCTTCCAAAGTGCTGGGATTACAGGTGTGAGCCACCTTACTCAGGTAGTTCTTTATAGCAGTGTGAGAACAGACTAATACGTGGACACAAATGTATACCACTCACAGCCCTGGCTTCTAAAATCTTTGGGGTTATACTCTGCACTCTCTATCTATTCTTATTGGCCAATGAGATGCAGATAATCTGGTGGAAAATCTAAAAACTAATAATACAGCCACTACATGGAAAATCCCTGCTTCTCTGATTGCTACAGAACCTTGTTTTTGCCTCCCAACCTTATTTGTCCTTTGGCATAGTCACATAATGAATTATGGGATGAGTGAAAAATAAATATTCATTTTGTTAAATGACATTGTGGGCTATGTGGGTGCATGTTATCCCTTTGATGCATGTGGTACTGGCATCAGCCTTAATATTCATGTTGGTTCACTTAACAGAATTCATTGAACAATCGCTATTAGAGATAACATATAGTAGGTAATTCTGTGATAAATGAGGTATTGTTAATTCTTTCAGAGAACTCACACTTAGAAAGGTAGACATAGTAAAATGAAATGTAGAATGATAAATATTATAATGAATATCTTTGCAAGCTCTGGTAAAAAGCTGGTTAAAAAATATTCTCTAGGAATCATAATGAAAATAAATTTTCAGGTGAAGGAAATCTAAAATGATTTATCACTTACAGATGAATTTAAAGAAAATGCTAAAATATTTTTACACTGAAGGAAAATTAAAAGATAAAGATCTTCATGAATGACATGAATTTTTAAAAATGTAAAGCAAATGATAACTGAATAAATATAAAACTTTACCTTTTGCTTTAAGTTCTGAAAAATACAAATATGACTGTTGAAAATTTTATAATTATATCTATTAAAGTTGTTAAAGTCTAAATAGCTAATGAGTACTTGAAATATATCTTATTTCCAGTGAGACAGAGGGATTACTTTTTAATTTTGTTTAACTATATTACCTTAAATTTAAATAGCCACATTTAGTTAATAAGCTAGTATATTGTACATCCTAGATCTACGCACTCCAATAAAACAGAGATTGATGAGTGGTTACAAAAGAAAGATTCTACTATGCCTCCTTCAAGAGATACATTTAAATATAGAGACATAAGGAAAAAGTAGAAGTCTTTACCATGCTAGCAGTAAATACAAAAAGGCTAGAGTGAGATGTTTTCAACATTTTTAATATCAGAATAATTTCAGACAAAATAAAATTTACAAAAATAGTAGTGAATTCTTAAATACCCCACACCATTTCTATTATTAACTTATTAACATCTTCTATTGGTATCACATATTTGTTATAATTAATCAACCAAAATAAATTTCTTTCTTTCTTTCTTGTTTTCTCTTTCTTTCTTTCTCTTTCTTTCTTTCTCTTTCTTTCTTTCTTTCTTTCTTTCTTTCTTTCTTTCTTTCTTTCT
>NC_045446.1:88339439-88382916 GCF_002776525.5 Piliocolobus tephrosceles
TCTTTCTTTCTTTCTTTCTTTCTTTCTTTCTTTCTTTCTTTCTTTCTTTCTTTCTTTTTTCTTTCTTTTTCTTTCTCTCTCTCCTTCTCCTCTCTCTCCTCTCTCTCTCTCTCTCTCTTTTTGTTTTTTTGGAGCTACGGTCTCAATCCATTACCCAGGTTGGAGTGGAGTGGCGCGATCTCAGCTCACTGCAACCTACACCCCTCCACCTCCCGGGTTCAAGCGATTCTCCTGCCCCAGCCTCCTGAGTAGCTTCCAAGATACCAACTAAGAATATCACTTTACATTTAATTATCATGTCTCTTTGGGATCTCTTTGCTGTGAAAATTTCTCAAAATTTCCTCATTCTTGATGATCTTGACTATTTTGAGTACTTTTGAGAAGTACTGGTCAGGTGTTTTGTAGAACATCTCTCATTTATAATTTGCTTGATGTCTTTCTCATGATACGGCTATGGTTTCCATTTCTCTCAAAAATTTATGTGTTGAAACTTAATTGCCAATGTGACAGTATTAAGAGGTGGGGTCTTTAGGAGATGATTAAGTCATGAGGGCATTGCCTTCATGGATGGGATGAGAGCCCTTAAAAATAATGTGAAGGAGTGGGTTCACTTCCTTCTGCACTTCTGCTATGTGAATACAAAGAGTTTGCCTCTTTTTTTACCTTTTTACACTTTCCACCTTGTGGTATGCAATAAGAAGATCCTCACTAGAAACCAATGCCATTGCCTTAATCTGGGATTTATTCTGTCCTCCAGAATCATAAAACACAAATTTCTGTTTTTTTTATAAATTATGCAGGATCAGGTATTTTGTTATAGTGGTGTAAATGGACTAAGACAGATATTGATACCAAGGAGTGGGAATGTTGCTACAACATCCCTGAAAATGTAGAAGCATCATTAGTACTACATAATGAGTAGAGGCTGGAGTAGTTTTGAAGTGAATGCTGGGAAACCATGTATTACCCTGAACAGATCAGTAAAGGTGATTCTGATGAGGGGTCCAAGGAAGATGAGAACTGTAGAGAAACCTCAGTCTTACAGATTGTTGGAAGTGGTCATGGACAAAATGTTGGTAGAAATATAGATAGTAGAGGTCGTTCCAGTGAGGTCTTATGTGGAAGTGACGAATTCCTTACTGGAAACTGGAGAGAAGGCCATTCTTGCTACAAAGTTGCAAAGAACTTGGCTAAATTGTGTCCATGCCCTAAGGATTTGTAAAGGCAGAATTTAAGAGCAATGAACTAGAATATTTGTTGTTAACAAATCTCTAAGCAAAATGTTTGGTTGCTGCATGGTTTCTCTTTACTGCTTAAAAAAAATATGAGAAGAGAGAAATAATATAGAGATTAAACCTACAATCAAAAGGAAAGAAGAATCAAAAGATTTTGAAAAATTATCAACCTGGTCATATAAAGAATAAAAAGTGTGTTTAGGACAGGAAACCAAGAGTGTGGTCAAGCAACCGTGTGATAAGGAAATTATGACGTGTAGAAGGAAGCCAGAAGCTATTCATCAAGACAATGGGAGAATGACTGAAACACATTTTGGAGATCTACCCTTCTATGTCCATCACAGCCTCAGATATCCAGGGCGTTAAGCAGAATGGTTTCCAGGGAGCAGGCCAGAGTACCAGCAGCCAGGGCATCCCTGGGCCTTCAGAGCTTGCTGCCCAGTACTACCTTACATCTCTGCTCCCTGCATTCTGATGCAGTGTTCCTTGGCCACTCCAGCTATGGCTCAAGAGGACTCATGGGAGCTCAGGCCACCCCACAATGGGCACATATGGCATGCTCTAGCAACATCCACATGGCATTAACTCTGCAGACATGCAGCATACAAGAGCTGTAGAGACATAGCTTCCTCTAACTAGATTTCAAGGAATTTCTTTGTGAGTATTGGGGCTGAGGCAGAGACAGTGCTACAGGGACATCTGCTGCATGGGGCAGTGATATTGTCTAGATCCCTAAGGCAATGCCCAGCAGAGCTGTGGGATCAAAGTTACTGCACAGAGGCCCCTCTAATGCAATGCTTAATGGAGCCATAGGGGCAGGACCATCGCTAAGACCCCAGACCTATAGAGCCACCAGCATACAACACCAGCCTAGCAGAGCTGCAGACACTGGACTTTAATCCGTGAATGCTGTCGTATGGACTGTACTCACTGAAGCCAGGGAGGCAGGACTGCTGAGGGACTTACGGGTTCAACACCCACTCCGGTGTGTCTAGAAGGCAGAATATGGAATCAAAGAAGATTATTCTGAAACCTTAAGGCTTAATGTTTCTTGCCCTGTTGAGGTTTTTTTTTGTTTTCTGTTTTTTGTTTTTAAATTTTTAAAATTATACTTTCAGTTCTAAGGTACCTGTGCACTACATGAAGGTTTGTTACATAGGTATTTATAATCCTTTGAGTACATACCCAGTAATGGGATCACTGGGTCAAATGGTATTTCTAGTTCTAGATCCTTGAGGAATCGCCACAGTATCTTCCACAACGGTTGAACTAGTTTACAGTCCCGCCAACAGTATAAAAATGTTCCTATTTCTCCACATCCTCTCCAGCGTCTGTTGTTTCCTGACATTTTAATGATCACCATTCTAACTGGTATGAAATGGTATCTCATTGTGGTTTTGATTTGCATTTCTCTGATGGCCAGTGATGATGAGCATTTTTTCATGTGTCTGCTGGCTGCATAAATGTCTTCTTTTGAGAAATGTCTGTTCATATCCTTTGCCCACTTTTCGATGGGGTGGTTTGATTTTTTCTTGTACATTTGTTTCAGTTCTTTGTAGATTCTAGGTATTAGCCCTTTGTCAGATGAGTAGATAGCAAAAATTTTCTCCCATTCTGTAGGTTGCCTGTTCACTCTGATGGTAGTTTTTTTTGCTGTGCAGGAGTTCTTTAGTTTAATTAGATCCCATTTGTCAATTTTGGCTTTTGTTGCCATTGCTGTCAGTGTTTTAGTCATGAAGTCCTTGCCCATGCCTATGTCCTGAATGGTATTGCCTAGGTTTTCTTCTAGGTTTTTATGGTTTTCGGTCTAACATTTAAGTCTTTAATCCATGTTGAATTAATTTTTGTAAAAGATGTAAGGAAGGGATCCAGTTTCATCTTTCTACATATGGCTAGCCAGTTTTCCCAGCATCACTTATTAAATAGGGAACCCTTTCCCTATTTCTTGTTTTTGCCAGGTTTGTCAAAGATCAGATGGTTGTAGATGTGTGGTGTTATTTCTGATGGCTCTGTTCTGTTCCATTGGTCTATATCTCTGTTTTGGTACCAGTACCATGCTGTTTTGGTTACTGTAGCCTTGTAGTATAGTTTGAAGTAAGGTAGCATGATGCCTCCAGCTTTGTTCTTTTTGCTTAGGATTGTCTTTGCAATGTATGCTCTTTTTTGGGTCCATAGGAAATTTAAAGTAGTTTGTTCCAATTCTGTGAAGAAAGTCATTGGTAGCTTGATGGGGATGACATTGAATCTATAAATTACCTTGGGCAGTATGGTCATTTTCATGATATTGATTCTTCCTATCCATGAGCATGGAATGTTCTTCCATTTGTTTGTGTCCTCTTTTATTTCACTGGGCAGTGGTTTGTAGTTCTCCTTGAAGAGGTCCTTCACATCCCTTATAAGTTGGATTCCTAGGTATTTTATTCTCTTTGTAGCAATTGTGAATGGGAGTTCACTCATTATTTGGCTCTTTATTTCTCTGTTATTGGTGTATAAGAACGCTTGTGATTTTTGCACATTGATTTTGTGTTCTGAGACTTTGCTGAAGTTGCTTATCAGCTTTAGGAGATTTTGGGCTGAGACGATGGAGTTTTCTAAATATACAATCATGTCATCTGCAAACAGGGGAAATTTGACTTCCTCTATTTCTAATTAAATATGCTTGGTTTCTTTCTCTTGCCTGATTGCGCTAGCCAGAACTTCCAACACTATGTTGAATAGGAGTGGTGAGAGAGGGCATCCCTGTGTTGTGCCAGTTTTCAAAGGGAATGCTTCCAGTTTTTGCCCATTCAGTATGATATTCACTGTGGGTTTGTCATAAATATCTACTGTTATGACATATGTTCCATCAATACCTAGTTTATTGAGAGTTTTTAGCATGAAGGACTGTTGAATTTTGTTGAAGGCCTTTTCTACATCTATTGAGATAATCATGTGGTTTTTGTCTTTGGTTTTGTTTATGTGATGGATTACGTTTATTGATTTGCATATGTTCAACCACCCTTGCATCCCAGGGAGGAAACCAACTTGATAGTGGTGGATAAGCTTTTTGATGTGCTGCTGGATTCAGTTTGCCAGCATTTTGTTGAGGATTTCTGCATCGATGTTCATCAGAGATATTGATCTAAAATTCTCTGTTTTTGTTGTGTCTCTGTCAGGCTTTGGTATCAGGATGATGCTGGCCTCATAAAATGAATTAGGGAGGATTCCCTCTTTTTCTATTGATTGGAATTGTTTCAAAAGGAATGGTACCAGCTGCTCCTTGTACCTCCGGTAGAATTCGGCTGTGAATCTGTCTGGTCCTGGACTTTGTTTGGTTGGTAGGCTATTAATTATTGCCTCAATTTCAGAGCCTACTATTGGTCTATTCACGGATTCAACTTCTTCCTGGTTTAGTCTTGGGAGGGTGTATACGTCCAGGAATTTATCCATTTCTTCTAAATTTTCTAGTTTATTTGCATAGAGGTGCTTATAATATTCTCTGATGGTAGTTTGTATTTCTGTGGGATTGGTGGTGATATCCCCTTTATCATTTTTTATTATGTCTATTTGATTCTTCTCTATTTTCTTCCTTATAGTCTTGCTAGGGGTCTATCTATTTTGTTAATCTTTTCAAAAAACCAGCTCCTGGATTCATTGATTTTTTGAAGGGTTTTTTTTTATGTCTCTGTCTCCTTCAGTTCTTCTCTGATCTTAGTTATTTCTTGTCTTCTACTAGCTTTTGAATGTGTTTACTCTTGCTTCTCTAGTTTCTTTAATTGTGGTGTTAGGGTGTCAATTTTAGATCCTTCCAGCTTTCTCTTGTGGGCATTTAGTGCTATAAATTTCCCTCTACAAACTGCTTTAGCTGTGTCCCAGAGATTTTGTTACATTGTGTCTTTGTTCTCATTGGTTTCAAAGAGCATCTTTTTTTCTGCCTTCATTTCATTATGTACCCAGTAGTCATTCAGGAGCAGGTTGCTCAGTTTCCATGTAGTTGTGCAGTTTTGGTGAGTTTCTTAATCCTGAGTTCTAATTTGATTGCACTGTGGTGTGAGAGACAGTTTGTTGTGATTTCTGTTCTTTTACATTTGCTGAAGAGTGCTTTACTTCCAACTATGTGGTCAATTTTGGAATAAGTGCAATGTGGTGCTGAGAAGAATGTATATTCTGTTGATTTGGGGTGGCGAGTTCTGTAGATGTCTATTAGGTCTGCTTGGTGCAGAGCTGAGTTAAGTTCCTGGATATACTTGTTAACCATCTGTCTTGTTGATATGTCTAATATTGACATATTGACAGTGGTTTGTTACAATCTCCCATTATTATTGTGTGATAGTCTAAGTCTCTCTGTAAGTCTCTAAGGACTTGCTCTATCAATCTGGGTGCTCCTGTATTGGGTGGATGTATATTTAGGATAGTTAGCTATTCTTATTGAATTGATCCCTTTGCTATTATGTAATGGCCTTATTTGTCCCTTTTGATCTTTGTTGGTTTAAAATCTGTTTTATCAGAGACTAGGATGGCAACCCCTCCTTTTTTTTTTTTTTTTTTTTTTTTTTGCTTTTTTTCATTTCCTTCGTAGATCTTCCTCCATCCCTTTATTTTGAGCCTATGTGTGTCTCTGCACGTGAGATGGGTCTCCTGAATACAACACACTGGTGAGTGTTGACCCTTTGTCCAATTTGCCAGTCTGTCTTTTAATTGGGCCATTTAGCCCATTTACATTTAAGGTTAATATTGTTATGCGTGAATTTGATCCTGTCATTATGATGTTAGCTGGTTATTTTGCTCGTTAGTTGATGCAGTTTCTTCCTAGCATCGATGATCTTTACAATTTGACCTGTTTTTGCAGAGACTGGTACTGGTCATTCCTTTCCATGTTTAGTGCTTCCTTCAGCAGCTTGTAGGGCAGGCCTGGTGGTGACAAAATCTCTCAGCATTTGCTTGTCTGTAAAGGATTTTATTTATCCTTCACTTATGAAGCTTAGTTTGACTGCATATGAAATTCTGGGTTGAAAATTCTTGTCTTTAAGAGTGTTGAATATTGGCCCCCACTCTCTTCTGGCTTGTAAGGTTTCTGCCAAGAGATCCGCTCTTAGTCTGACAGAGATCCGCTCTTAGTCTGATGGACTTACCTTTGTACATAACCCGACATTTCTTTCTGGCTGCCCTTTACATTTTTTCCTTTATTTCAACCTTGGTGGATCTGACAATTATGTGTCTTGGGGTTGTTCTTCTCGAGGAGTATCTTTGTGGTATTCTCTGTATTTCCTGTATTTCAATGTTGGCCTGCCTTGCTAGGTTGGGAAAGTTCTCCTGGATAATATCCTGAAGAGACTTTTCCAGCTTGGTTCTATTCTCCCCATCACTTTCAGGTACACCAATCAAATGTAGGTGTGGTCTTTTCACATAGTCCCATATTTCTTGGAGGCTTTGTTCATTTCTTTTTATATTTTTACTCTAAACTTCTCTTCTTGCTTCATTTCATTAATTTAATCTTCAATCACTGATACCATTCCTTCCACTTGATCAAATTGGCTACTGAAGCTTGTGCAAGAATCATGTAATTCTCGTGCCTTGGTTTTCAGCTCCATCAGGTCATTTAAAGTGTTCTCTACACTGTTTATTCTAGTTAGACATTTGTCTAATCGTTTTTCAAGGTTTTTGGCTTCCTTGCAATGTGTTCGAACATCCTCCTTTAGCTCAGAGAAGTTTGTTATTACTGACCTTCTGAAGGCTACTTCTGTCAAATTGTCAAAGTCATTCTCCATCCAACTTTGTTGCATTACTGGCGAGGAGCTCCAATTCTCTTTGGAGGGGAAGAAGTGCTCTAGTTTTTATAATTTTCAGCTTTTCTGCTCTGTTTTCTTCCCATCTTTGTGGTTTTATCTACCTTTGGTCTTTGACATTGGTGACCTACAGATGGGGTTTTGGTGTGGATGTCCTTTTTGTTGATGTTGATGCTATTCCTTTCTGTTAGTTAGTTTTCCTTCTAAGAGTCAGCTCCCTCAGCTGCAGGTCTGTTGGAGTTTGCTGGAGGTCTACTCCAGACCCTGTTTGCCTGAGTATCACCAGTGGAGACTGCAGAACAGCAAATATTGTAGAACAGCAAATATTGCTGCCTGATCCTTCCACTGGAAGCTTCGTCTCAGAGGGGCACCTGGCTGTATGAGGTGTCAGTCTGCCCCTACTGGGAGGTATCTCCCAGTTAGACTACCTGGGGGTCAGGGACCCACTTGAGGCGATCTGTCCATTGTCAGAGCTCAAACACCATGCTGGGAGAACCACTGCTCTCTTCAGAGTTGTCTGACAGTGACATTTACTTCTGCAGAAGTTTCTGCTGCCTTCTGTTCAGCTATGCCCTACCCCCAGAGGTGGAGTCTATAGAGGCAGGAGGGCCTCCTTGAGTTGTGGTGGGCTCCACCCAGTTCAAGCTTCCAGGACACTTTGTTTACCTACTCAAGCCTCAGGAATGGTGGAAGCTCAGCCTCCAGCCAGGCTGAAGCCTCGCAGATCGATCTTGGACTGCTGCGCTAGCAGTGAGCAAGGCTCTGTGGACATGGGACCTGATGAGCCAGGTGCGGGATATAATCTCCTGGTGTGCCATTAGCTAAAACCATTGGAAAAGTGCACTATTTAGGTAGCAGTGTCCCTCTTTTCCCAGTACAGTCTGTCACAGCTTCCCTTGGCTAGGAAAGGAAAATCCCCCAACCCTTTGTGCTTCCTGGGTGAGGCAATAACCCACCCTGCTTCAGCTTGCCCTCCATGGGCTGCACCCACTGTCCAACCAGTCCCAGTGAAATGAACCAGGTACTTCAGCTGCAAATGCAGAAATCACCCTTCTTCTGTGTCAAACACAGTGGGAGCTGCAGACCGGAGCTGTTCCTATTTGGCCATCTTTGCCCTGTTGAGTTTTGATCTTACTTGCTACCTGTTACTTCTTTCTTCTTGTCTGCCTCTCCCTTTTGGAATAGGAATGTTTATCCTATGGTTGATACATCATTGCATTTTGAAAGTGTCTATGTTGTTTGATTTAACTCGTTCACATCTGAACAGCAATTTGTCTCAGATAAATCATACCTTCAGTCTCACCCATATCCGATTTTTTTTTTGTTTATTTCCAGAGATGGATTTCACTGTGTTGCCAAGGCTGGCCCTGAACAAGTGATTCTCCTGTCTTGGTCTCCATAAAAGCTAGGATTACAGATGTGAGCCACTATGCCTGGCCCATGTCTGATTTAGATGAGACTCTGGACATCAGACTTTCAAGTTAATACTAGAACAAGTTAAGACTTTCAAGGCTATTGTGATGGAATTAATGTACGTCATAACAGAATGACATAAATTGAGGAATGATGGGTGGAATGCTATGGTCTGAATGTACTTTAAAATTCATGTGCCTTGTTCTCACTCATAAGTGAGAGTTGAACAATGAGAACACATGGACACAGGGAGGGGACCATCAAACACCAGGGGGGATGGAGGGCAGGGGAGGGAGAGTATTAGGCCAATACCTAATGTATGCAGGACTTAAAACCTAGATGACAGGTTGATGGGTGCAGCAAACCCACCATGGCACATGTATATCTATGTAACAAACCTGTACCTTCTGCACATATATCCCGGAACTTAAAGTAAAATTTTAAAAAAAGTTTTTGAAATAATGTGCTTTAAGTTAATTTCCAGTGTGACAGTGTTCAGAGGTGAGATCTTTAGTAGGTGATTAAATCATAAATGTGGAGCCCTCATGGATAAGATAAAAGCCCTTATGGAAGAGCTGGAAGGAGTGGATCAGTCTCTTCTGTTCTCCTATTATGTGAGGAAACAGAGTTCATCCCTTTTGCCCTTTTCATCTTTTCTGCCATGTGATGACATAACTTGAAGGCCCTCATCACACATCAAAATACCAGCACCTTGATCATGGATTTCCCAGCATTAAAACTGTCAGAAATACACTTCTGTTCTTATAAATTATCATGTCTCTGAAATTTTGTTATAGCAGCACAAATGAGTGAAGACAAATAGATTTAAAAACAATGTTTTAAGAAAAATACCATAGAGGTAAAGTGGTAGGTATTATTAATATTACTTATCTCTGTGTATATTTACATTAATTATTTGGCTGAGGTAAGATTGTTGGTTGGTTTTATGCACTCTGAAGTCATTCTTAATCCCACCACTCTCCATACTGTGCACATTCAGAGAAAGTCACTATGTGCATTTGAAGAGTGAGAGATTGTAGTCCAACTTATTATGGAAGGCATATGTGTATAAATTAAATTTTCCTGCATAGGAAATTTGTTTTCTCTCAACCATTTACTTATTGATATAATTTGCTTATATCAGTATAGACTAAAATATACTAATGTTGGTCTAAGCTATAATCTAATACCATTGTACTTATTTTGTTGCCCAAATTATCACAGGTATGGTCATTGGGAATTCTTTACATTGGATCCTGTGTCCCTTTGACATACACTTATCAGTGGTGATTTTGTCGTTGTTTCTGTTATTGTTTGACACAACTTTTTAGTACCATAAAATGCTTCTGTATATATCCTGCCTCAGTCTTAGAATCAGCCATTTCTCCATGGAGCTCTGGTTTCTTTTACTGGACAGTAGTATTAGAAAACATGATCTGACCACTAGCTGTACTGGTTGCTACTGGATTCTATTGCTTCTACTGACAGATCTAGACACTCAGTTGGCAAAGTAAGGAAATGTATATATGAATACCAACCCATATTTATGTGTGTATATGTTATGTAAATATAAATGCACACATATCTATAAGTATTTCTATACGTAATAATAGGTATCTTTGTTAAACTAAAGAGGAGTTTATTTCCATCTCTAATTCATTACCACCTGGATCAGCCCAGCTCTTATGTTATTTGCATATTTTGACTTGCTGTGATTTTAATTGTGCATTTTATATGATTACATTTTATCTCTTAGGAAATTGACTGTTGTTAAAATGTTTTATTAATTGTCATAGTGTTTTTTAATATGCATTTTAAACTAATCTTAGGTAAAATAAAAAACTATAAAATTTCATGTGTAGTGTGGGTAGGTTATAACAACTTACACATAATTCATCTCTCTAATCCGTTATAATTTATTGTTATTCATTCCATTTAACCATATGCTACCATCACCCAATACATTGTTGTTATTATATCTTTTCCATCAATAACAAAAATATATTTTAAACTTGACCCTCATGTATACATTCTCCTATATTTCTTCTTCTTTACGTAGATCTGGGTTGCCAATTTGTATTATTTTTCTTCTCCATGAAAGACTTTTTAAAACTTTTTTTGCATACTGGGTCTGTTGATAATAATTGAACGCCATAACTTTTTGTTTATCTGAGAATGTATTTGTTTCACCTTCATTTTTGAAAGACAATTTTATTGGATACATAATACTAGCCTGGTAGGTTTTCCTTTCAACACTTTAAATATTTTATTTGTATTTTTTTCTTGCTTATATGGTTTCTGATAAGTCCATTGTAATTTTTACCTTTCAACTGTATGAGTTAGATGTTTTCACTTCTGAGTTCTGACAAGACGTTCTCTTTATTATTGGTTTTTTGAAGTTTGCAAGTCCATTGTAATTTTTACCTTTCAACTGTATGAGTTAGATGTTTTCACTTCTGAGTTCTGACAAGACATTCTCTTTGTTATTGGTTTTCTGAAGTTTGCATTTGATATTCCGAAGTGAAGACATTTTAGTGTTTATCCTGGTTGCTGTACTCTAAGCTTCTTTCATTTGTGGTTTGGTGTCTTAGATATAATTTTCCAACAACCTTAGATAATATTACTTCAAATTTTACTTCTATTCTATTATCCTTTTCTTTCTTTCATGAGTTCTAATTGTACATATTATACACCTTTTAAAATTGTTTCCCAGTTCTCAAATATATTGTTCTTTTCTGTTCATTTTTTTTTTTTTTTTTTTCTGTTTCCATTTCTGTTTGGGAAGTTTCTTTGCATCTATCTTTTGTTTAGAGTCTCACTCTGCTACCCAGGCTGGAGTGCAGTGGCACGATAGCGGCACACAGGAAGCTCCGCCTGCCCGGTTCAAGCAATTCTCCTCCCTCAGCCTCCCTAGTAGCTGGGACTATAGGCGCCTGCCACCACGCCCAGCTAATATTTTGTATGTTTAGTAGAGACGGGATTTCACCGTGTTAGCCGGGATGGTCTCAATCTCCTGATCTTGTGATCTGTCTGCCTCAGCCTCCCGAAGTGCTGGGATTACAAGCCTTTTTATCTATCTTTAAGTTCACTTATTGTTTCCACAGCTGTATTAATACCAATGATGAGCCCATCAAAAGTGTTTTTCATTTCTGCTACAGAGTTTTTAATTATTATTATTTTATTTTGATTCTTAGGACTTCCACGTCTCTGCTTTCATTACCCATATTTTCTTGCATGACTTTTTCTTTTCCATTAAAGCTCTTAACATATTAATAATAGTTATGTTAAATTTTCTGTTTGATAATGACAGATGCAGGAGGCAGATTAGGGGGAGTGTCCCTGGGGAATCTGTGACTAGCCTGGGAAGTGGGAGAACCGGGAGAAGCCACAGGAAGTTCTTGCCTTTGCCAGGAGGAGAAGCCTGGTCTCTTCAGTTCCTTTTGGTGGCCTGGAATCATTCTGTGAGATGGGAGCCCCCTAGCAGGAGCCCCTCTAGCTTTGCTAAGAGTTTTGTGGGTTTCCCCCCTTTATCCAATAAATTCTGCTTCTATCACCCTTCAATGTGTCTGCGTGCCTAAGTTATTCTGCTTGTGACACAAGAACCAGTGTGCTTAGATTTAGCATACTAAGGAGTAGAAATTCTGCAACAATAATTCCAACATCTGTGTCAGCTGAGTCTTGTTCTTACACTTGTTTTAGCTTTTCATACTTTTTTATTGTCTTTTAACATGACTCATATTTTGTTGAAAGCCCAAATGATGTAGTAGGTAATGGAAACAGAGGTAATACACTTTTATTGTGTGGTTTCATGTTCACTTGTCTAAGAGTTGGCCCATTTCTACTATTTGCTATAGATTTACTTGCCTTTGGATTTTAATTTCTCTAACGTCTTTTTTAAAAAAGTTATTTTTGTTTTATTTAATTTTATTTTATTGTGTTTTTTTTTGGTCTACCTTGTTGACTTTAAGCCTCCTTAAGCACTCCTCTTGAGAGAGTATGTGTGTTTTGTAGCTCTTTCAGCTGCAAGCCACTGTTGTTGTGCTGAAGCTTTCTTTGTGTAGTGGAGAGATGTGGGAAAGGGAAACCGTTCTATTATCTCATGATTAAATCTCAGACTTTTGGTAGAACTATCCCCTGGCATATGATCCTCACAACTTTCTTAAGTTTCTGTTTACCCCCTTGCTTGAGGCAGGAAAAGCAGAACAAGCTGGAGTGGGAAAATGGTTCCGCCCTCAGGTAGAATAAGACTGTAGTGAAGTCTTTTTCATTGGTGAATAGATGTTTGCTTTGGAGAACACTCTGGGCATATTTTACAGTGGTTACTTTTCAACTTCCAGACCCAGGAGAACATATTTCTTAGCTCTTTACTATGAGATCCTGATAATTACTGAAAATAAAACCCATGAAAATGTAGGGTCCCCTCAGATTACATCTCCCAGGAGTTTCTCACGCTCACTTTAGTCCACATGTGGCCTCCAGCTATTCCTCAAAATTACCTTTTTACATGTTACTGCAAGCTTATATTTCTAGTCATTTCAGCTTCAGGTAAGTTCTGACTCTGGATTTGCTTGTCTCTCCAGATTTCTGGGAGGCAATTTGTCATAAACCTCAGTTCTATAACTGGTTCAAAAAAAGTCACTGATTTACAATTTGTTTAGTTTTAGTTTTTGTTTTTTGTATTAAAGATATGTTGACTTCCCAGCACTTTATACATTGGAACCGAAACCTGGTTTCCTGGTGTGATATTTTAATATAAGATAAAATAGCCGGGCGCGGTGTCTCAAGCCTGTAATCCCAGCACTTTGGGAGGCCGAGACGGGCGGATCATGAGGTCAGGAGATCGAGACCATCCTGGTTAACATGGTGAAACCCCGTCTCTACTAAAAAAAACACAAAAAACTAGCCAGGCGATTTGGCGGGCGCCTGTAGTCCCAGCTACTCGGGAGACTGAGGCAGGAGAATGGCGTAAACCCAGGAGGCGGAGCTTGCAGTGAGCTGAGATCCGGCCACTGCACTCCAGCCTGGGCGCGAGACTCCGTCTCAAAAAAAAAAAAAAAAAAAAAAGATAAAATAAAATAGATTCTAAACAAAAATTTTAAAAATTACCCAAAACTAGAGGGATACTTTACAATAAAAACATAAAAACATGTGAAAAAGACATACAACTATAATTGAAAAAGTATATGTACTAACAACTAAGATTTGAAATACATGAAGCAAAGAATTAATTAAAGGGAGAAATAAATAGTCCTACATATATGGTAGAAGTCATTAATACCTTCTCTCAGTAATTAATAGAAAAACTACACGAAATTAGTGGAGACAGAAAATATGTGAACACTGCTGCTATGGACTGAATTTTTGCATCCCTCCAGATTTATATAATTGATGCCTAAATTCCCAATGTGACGGCATTTGGAGGTGGGGCCTTTGGGAGGTCATTAGGTTATGCAGGTGGAGCCCTCATGAATGGGATTCTTTTCCTGCTGGAAGAAACATGGGAGAGGTTTTCTCTGCTCTCCACCACATGAAGATCCAGTGATAGCATGGTTATCTGCAAAACAGGAAGTGTGTGCTTTTACCAGAACCTACCATGTTGGCACTCATGTGTCAGATTTCCCAGCCTCCAAACCAGTGAGAAATAAATTTCTGTTGTTTAAGCCACCCAGTCTATACCGAGTTATAGCAGGCCAACCTTGCTAAGACAAATACTATCAGCCACCTTGATCCAATAATATTCATAGAAAACTACATATAACTATTACAGAATACCTACTTCTTTCAAGTGCACATTCATTGAGGAATTGCATTGCTAGACTACGAAAAAGGTCAATATATATAAAATTATCTATATCGAACCCAAATGAAATTAAATTATAAATAATAAGAAAATATCTAGGAAAACACTAAATTACAGAAGACACTTTAAATAACTCGTGAAGGTAAAAACATAAAGGAATTTTAAAAAATTAACTGAATGGTAAAAATAGATGTGAAATTTGTAAGATAAAATTAATGTTGTTCTAGGAGCGGGAATTATAGCTCTAAATACTTATATTAGGAACTAAAACAAAAATCTAAACCAAAAACTTTAGGTTCAACCTTATTAAGCTAGAAAAGTAACTGCAAAATAAACCCAAGTACAGAAAGCAATCAAATTAAAATAAGAGCTGAAATTTAATGACAATTAAAATAATAAGACAATAGAAAAAGTTAGTAAAGCCAGAAGCTTATATTTTGATAGATCCACAAAATCAGGAAAATCTAGCTCTGCTGATCACGTAGCAAAGAAGATAAATATAAATCACCCACTCAGCATTGGGAGAGTTATCACCAATAATTCTGAAGAAAGTAACTATGAAATAATAAAAGTTCTAAACAATTTTATGCCAACAAATTTGAAGTCTTCAAAAAAATTTACATTTTTCTTGAAATATATTATATATACAAATTAATGTAGAAAAACATAAAATATCTGAACATCACCTTAATTATTAAGGAAATTAATGTGTTGCTAGCCTGGCCAATTAGCACATGTAAAAAGGATCGAGCTCACAAAAAATTTAAAACTATAGCCTATAGAATGACTAGAATTTCTTCATTTACAAAATATGTTGATTGAGGGAGATAATCTCTAAATTTCTTGTTCACTTTACATTTTAAGAAAATAATATTGTAGACAAAATTAAATGTTTATAGGGATGATGCTAGAATAATGAACATAGCTTTTTAAATATTGAAATTTAATTAATGCTTTATGTCTCGAAGTCTATCTTGATTCTTGCTCTTAAAGGTCAACAGTTTTGGAAAATAACAAGCATAGTTTAATTCAAAATGTATACTAAGCACTAAAGGAACATTTACTATAAATTAATATATTCTGAGAAGCATGAGATTGGACTATATTTTAATTTGACAAGCATGACTAAAATGGCTGTTATTTTTCATTGTGCCATAATTATTATATTAACAGTAGTTATTGTGTACTTCTTAGAAGACTACATTTCATGATTAATATTACATGGCGTAAATATCATGTGAATGTGTGTATGTTTGAGCTGTAGTAATTCTTCCTGCTATTATTTTTGTTAAGAATCCTATACACTAAAATTATCTTTAAACCTTTGGGAAAATACTAGTAATTCATAAACAGAAAAGTTTTAAGTGTCTGAATTTTTTCTTTGAATCATGACCATGAAAAATTGCAAACTTATAATTAAGACTCTGGTGTTCTCACATGGCTATAAAGAACTACCTGAGACTAGGTAATTTATAAAGAAAAGAGGTTTAATTGGTTCACGGTTCTGCAAGTTGTATAGGATACATGGCTGAGGAGGCCTCAGGAAACTTATGATCATGATGGAAGGTGAAGGGGAAGCAAACATGTCTTACATGGTTGAAGATGGAGGAAGAGAGAAGGGGGCAGTGGGCAGTGCTACACACTTTTGAACAACTAGATCTCATGAGAACTCACTGACTATCATGAGAACAGCAAGGGTCATGTCTGCTCCCATGATCCAATCACCTTCCATCAGGCCTTTTCTCCAACACTGGGGATTACAATTCAATATGAGATTTGGGTGGGGACACAAATCCAAACCTTATCATCTGGAGCTTATTTATCTAAGTATGACTATTTTATATCTTGATTTTTTTTCATGTAATACCTCCAAATGAAACACTCCAGTTCAAATGTTCTTAGTTTTCTCTAGCTTAGTAAAAGCTTGCAGATCCTAGAAATCTGGGAAAAGGCAGGAAAACCTTGCTTGGAATCTGCTTTGATTTGAACAAGTAATGGAAGATTTTTCTCTCATCAAGGCAGAATTAAACTTATAAGAAAGTTACAAATTATAAATTAGTGGGAAAAATAATTTATGACATATTAAGAAGAAAATAATCTCTTGAAACTTAAGAGCCATTTTACTACAACCTCTTACTGAAATATTGATTTTTAATGAAACAGCAGACTAAACTAAACTGTTAGCATTGTCTCTAAAGGACAGGAAAACTCTTTTATAATATATATATATATATATATATATATATATATATATAATTCCATTTCAGATATTAAAAGGCAATTATAAATAAAGTAAGAATACAGAAGGGATAAATGAAGATAAAGTAGAAACCAAATGAATTAGAAAACCAACCTTAATCAAATCTATCAATAAATGCCAAAGATGTGTTTAACAATATCAAAATAAAATATATAATTTTTAGCTAGCATAAATACAAAGGAAGAGAATAAGTAAATGTATGCAAAATAATAAACTTTGTATTGAATTATAACATATATACAAAAAGCATAAAAACATGACTGTACAGTCATCTTTATGACAAAGTTAGTCAATCACTGTCTCCTGAAGAGAAAAAGCACTGTACTTATTGTCAACACAGAAGATTCATTTTTCATAAATTATATCTAAATATTTGGATCCATTTTTTGATACTCTTTTTTTCACACAACAGTTTTCTGTTTGTTGTTGTATATTGTTCCATTGCAAGAATGTACAGCAATCTAACCATTCACTTTCTTCCTGTTGGTCGTTTAGGTTTTCTCAGTGTTGGTTTGCTAATAAAAAAAATAAAATAAAATAAAGTGCTACTATGAGCATTCTTGTGTATAAATTTTGTCATACTTTTGCACAGTTGTTATGTCAATACCTCTAGGAAAGAATGTGATGTGCTATAGGGTACACACATGCATATATATGAATTCTTGACCCTGGTAGCTTTCAGTAATTTCATAAAATTATTGGTCATTATCTCTTCAAATGTATCTTCTAGTCCATTTTCTCTGACTTCTGGAACTCGAATAGAACACATGTTAAATTGTTAAAAATTATTCAACAACTCTTGGAGGCTTCTTTCAAATCTGTAATCAGTTGAGGAATGTAACAGTGGAAAAATAGCAACTATATTGCTTATACAGATGATTGGAGAATTTGAATCTTGAAAGATACGCTGATCTCCAGACTGACCCACAGAGAATAATCAGGTCTGAATTAATATACATAGGTTTAGCCCACAGGAGAAGGACCTGCTGATAAAAATTTCTAATTACAAAGAAAACAAACCAGCCTGCACCATCTTGTGAAAGGCAGTCACAAAATCAGCACTGATGTGGTGTTACTGGTGGCAAATATCCAAGTCACACAGCACCAAACATGTTACTGGTGGAAGGTATCCGAGTTAACAGTGGTGAATCTGTATAGGTCTGCAACAACCTCAATGCTTGCCCCCTCAGAAGAAATAATTCAACTGAGGGGTATAAGGCAGAAAAAGAGGCCAAGGCAAGTTTCAGAACAGGAGTGAAAGTTTATTTTAAGAGGCTTTAGAACAGGAAAGAAATAAAAGTATGCTTGGAAGAGACCCAAGAGGGCATGTGAAGGTCAAGTGCGGTGTTTACCCTTGATCCTAGGACTTTAGGACTTTATAGGCTGACCCTTTTCCCATGATTCTTCCCTAAGGTGGGCTGCCCACATGCTCAGTGTCCTCCTTCTCCTTGGAAGGTGAGCACGCGCAGTGTGTTTAGGAAGTTGTATGCATGCCCATCTGAGGCTTTCTTTTCTTTTCCTGTGGTGTGCCCCCATATGGTCATACTTGACCATTTTGTCTCTTAATGCACATACCCAGGAAATTGCTTCTTCCTGGCATCTGCATTCAGTTAACACTTTAGTGTAACAGGTGTGCACCATCAGGAAATGGCCTCTCCCTGGCATCAGCTGCCAAAATCATAAAGCAAAAATAAATAAATGAGACCTAATTAAAATAAAAAACTACTGTACAGCAAAATAAATAATCAGCAGAGTAAACAGACAACCCATGGAATGGGAGAAAATATTCCCAAACTATGCATTTTACCAAGATCAATATCTACTATCTATAAGAAACTCAAATGAATCAGCAAGAAGAAAAAAACAATACCATTAAAAAGTGAGCAAAGGACATGAATAGACATCTGTCAAAAGATATGCAAATGTCCAATAAACATGAAAAAATGCTCATTATTACTAGTTATCAGAGGAATAAAAATTAAAACCACAGTGAGATACTACTTTACTCCTGCAATAATAGTCATTATTAAGAAGTCTGAAAACAATAGATTTTGGCAGGGATGTTGGGGAAAAGGGAATGCTTATGCACTGCTGGTGGGAATGTAAATTATTATAATGCAAACTATATGGAAAACAGTATGGAGATTCCTTAAAGAGCTATCAGTGGACTTTCTTGTTTTCTCTTTTTATTTTTTCTGAGACAGAGTCTCACTGTCACACAGCCTGGAGTGCAGTGGCGCCATCTCAGCCTGCTGCAACCTCCGCCTCCTGGGTTCAAGCAATTCTTCTGCCTCAGCCTCCTAAGTAGCTAGGATTACAGGCATGCGCCACCAGGCCTGACTAATTTTTGTATTTTTAGTAGAGGCAGGGTTTCACCATGTTGGCCAGGATGGTCTCAAACTTCTGACCTCGTGATCCGCCCACCTTGGCCTCCCAAAGTGCTGGCATTACAGACGTGAGCCACTGCGCCTGGCCATGAACTTTCTTTTTCTTTGGGTAGTGGGTACCCAGTAGTGGGATTGCTAGATTGAACTGCTAGATTTTTAACAATTTAACGTGTTCTATTCGAGTTCCAGAGGTCAGAGGAAATGGACTAGAAGATTCAATCTAGCAATCCCACTACTGGGTATCTACCCAAAGGAAACAAAATCATATGAAAAAAGACACTTGCACATGTATGTTTATAGCAGCACAATTCACAATTGCAAAAATGTAGACTCAACCAAAATGCCCACTGATTAATGAGTGGATAAAGAAAATATGGTATATATGCCATGGAATACTACTCAACCATTAAAAGGATTGAAATAACGTAAAAGGATCAAAATGTCTTTTGCAGCAACTTGGATGGGGATGGAGGCCATTATTCTAAGTGAAATAACACAGGAGTGAAAAATCAAAAACGATATATTCTCACTTATAAGTGAAAGCTAAGCTATGAGTATGCAAAGGAATACAGAGGGATATAATGGACTTTAGAGATTCATAAGGGGTAGGATGGGAGGGGGCTAGGGATAAACTACATTAGATACAATGTACACTACTTGGGTGAGAGGTACACTAAAATCTGAGAATACACCACTGTATAACTCATCCATGTAACATAAAAACACCCGTAGCCCAAAAGCAGTTGAAATAAAAATTAATTACTTAAATAAATAAAAATAAGCATTTACCAGTATGAATTTACCTCTAACCATTGCTAACAGATGCATACCATTAATTTTAGTGTGTTGTATCTTCAGTTTCATTCATCTCAGAGTATATTTTAATTGTTCTTTTGATTTCTTATTTGACCCAGTGGTATTCAGAACTGTGTTGTTTAATTTGCACATATTTGTCAGTTCTCCAAATTTATTTTTGTAATTGATTTCTAATTTTATTCCTCTGTAGTCAGAGAACATATCATATTGCTTCTTTTTAAATTTATTGAGGTTTGTTTATTGTTCTAGCATATGGTGTGTACTGGAATATGTTTCATTTGCCCTTGAAAATTGTGCATGTTCTGCTGTTGATGGGTGTAGTGTTAGGTCTAGTTGGTTTATAGAGATATTCAATTCTTCAATTTCTTGTTGACTTTTGCCTTTTTTATTAATTTTTGAAAGCGAGACATTTAAATATCTCACTCTTATTGTGGAATTGTCCATTTTCTGTCCATTTCTGTCAGTTTTTGTCCTCATCTATTTTGGTAGGTTCATATATCTTTGCAATTACTTTACCTGTTTGGTAGATTGCCCATTTTATCATCATAAATATCCTTAATCTCTAATCATTTTTTGTCTTAAATTTGGTATTGTCTGATATTAATACAGCCACTTCAGTCTATTTACTGTTTGCAAGATGTATCCTTTTTGTCTATCCTTTTACTTTGAATCTATTTGTATCTTTGAAGCTAAAGTGTGTCTCCTTTGGACATCATGCAGTTGGGTCTTGTTTCTTTATCCAATCTTAGAATCTCTGCCTCTGAATTGGATTGTGTATTTATCATTAGCCATGCCAAATTATGACCCTGGGTGGTAAAATTTCACAGGACCTACTAAGTGGGCAATGTTGAAATAGCCTCTCCAAAGTGGAAAAAAAGAGATCATTTCCTCACCAAATACTTAGAGAGAGATATATCACATAATTAGGCCTCTTTGCAGGGGTTATATGCCACATTTTACCTTGAGGTCTAACTCAGGGGTAAATAATTTAGTTTTTTGTTAGCCAGAGAGAAAATATTTTAAACTTGTTAGCATACAGTATCTGTCAGCACTACTGAACTCTACCATTGTAGTATGTAAGCAGTCATAAACAATACATAAACAAACGGGCATGGATATATTACAATAAAACTTTATTAACAAGAACAGATGGCCAGCTTATGGGTCATGATTTGCTGACTCTGTTATAACTCATTTACTGTGTTATCTTTAAAACTGTCCAGCATAAAAACTAATAAACAAATAAAAATTTGGAGCTAGTCCAGAGTTCCCCTTTTTAATGGTGCATGAATTTTCTCTGCAGATAGGAATTCTGTATAAAGCCTTTGACACTCCTCAATAATAGAAGTAAGTACAAAAACCAAGAGAGCTTTTACTGAAATCACAGTCTTCTACAGATCACTTTTATTATTTGGCATAATAGCTTCTTACTTAAACATAGGACAACAAAGAATCATATAGCCCCAACTCTTCATCCTGAACTGCATATTATATAACCACAAAATACCTAAACTGACTGTGTGCATCATAATCATAATGAACACCTCTTAAGAGGTAATTGGAGATATATGTCTATATAGATATCTCCAATTTATATATAGAATGATATATTGAGTGATAACTCCAATAATATATCTTGAATGATATATAGTATATATTATTATCTTATAGCTAGTAATATATTATTATTATCTAATATATAATATTATATTATGTATATCCTATATATGTTAGATATAAACCAATTTTATTCTCTCTACTCTTCACTATTGTAAGTAATTTTAATACTTGTTAATAAATATAGCTGGGATTAGAAGTAAACAAGAAAAAGTAATTAACATTATTAGCCAGAAATACAATGGTTGAGCTTTGTGTTTCTATTTTGGCGAAAGATGTTGAGAAAAATTTCACGTTTTTAATTAGCTATGATAAAGTATAATTTACATGCAATAAACTTTACCAAGTTTATATGTACAATTTGATGAGTTTTCTCAAATGCGTACATTTGTATAATCACTACCCTAATCAACATAGGAAACATTTTTATCACTCCAAACATTCTTTCCTGCCTTTGATCAAGTAAACTGTCCAATTGTTTGCCACAATTGTGACAAACATATTTTTGCTTTCCCTCACTATAATTTGCAATTTTCACGCCCTTTTAGAAATCTTTTGCCCTATTGCAAAGTGCAGGAAATTCAGAACACATTGAAGGTAAACAAGAGAATGACTGTTTTTGCCTTTTTCCTGATTGTATGGGGAAAGTATTTGCAGTCAGTACCTATCAAGTGTGATGTTAGTGTTTGTGTTTCCCTCCACAACCTGTAAGATATTCTTTATAAAAGTAAAATAGTTCTCCTTTATTTCCTGTTTACTGATTGATGCTTTTTGGTTTGGGTTTAATTTTTGTTTTTATAAATCATGAGTGTATGTTGAACTTTTTCTAATAGTTTTGCTGCAGATATTTGGCAGTATCTATAAGCCAATCAAAGATGAGGAAATTTACATCTGTATTGAAATGGCTCATGGTTGATGGATCATACGCACAATTTCAAAAAGTTTTTAAGTGCATAATAATGGATATCAAGTTAATAACTTTACTAATTATACTACTTCAGACTAGAAAGAAAAATATAGGAGTAAAATTGATCAATGCTTGGAAACAACTGGTAGTTAGACACATACATTTTGCGACATATTATAACATATATATGTTGTATTACAAAAATTTAAAAATGTGTTACAGATAAAATTCTTATATCAATTATATAATATTTTAGCTAATATATTCAAAACACATTTGTTGTTATTAGTGATAAATGCACATGTGTATACATTTATATTACTAACTATATTGGTTAGAATCTCCAAGTGAATGTCCTTTCCTCCATCCTGACCTTAGCAGGAAAGAATTCAGTTTTTTTGTTTTGTTTTTTTTTAACCGTTACATGTGATATATATATACATATTTTTTAAACAGAGTCTTGCTTTGACACCCAGGCTGGAATGCAGTGGCATGATCTCAGCTCACTGCAACCTCTGCCTCCCAGGTTCAAGCAATTCTCCTGCCCCAGCCTCCAGAGTAAATGGGATTACAGGCACCTGCCACCACACCTTGCTAATTTTTGTATTTTTTATTTATTTTTTTTTCTATTTTATTTTATTATTATTATTATTTTTTGATGGAGTCTTGCTCTGTTACCAGGCAGGAGCGCAGTGGCACGGTCTCAGCTCACTGTACTCTCCGCCTCCTGGGTTCAAGCGATTCTCCTTCCTCAGCCTCCCAAGTAGCTGGGATAACAGGCGCCCACCACCACACCCAGCTAATTTTTTGTATTTTTAGTAGAGACGGGGTTTAACTGTGTTAGCCAGGATGTTCTCGATCTCCTGACTTCATGATCTGCCTGCCTCAGCCTCCCAAAGTACTGGGATTACAGGGGTGAGACACCACACCCAGCCTATCTTTAGTTTTGAAGGAGTTATTGAATGTTTGTGAAGTCATAGAAAACATATATAATTTTATTTAAAAATCTTTCATTAAGTATTTTTTTCTCAAGGCCCTTCTAGTTCCTGTCTTTGGGCCTTTCTTTTTCTTCCTACAAGTGATCTTTGGATCCACTTCTCCTGTTCTCTGAATTATTTAGCAGAATAGCTTTGATATGCTTTGTAGAACTTCAAGGTAGACCTGCTCAAGGGGCCCTGAAGGCTCCTTAAAACTTGCTGAGAGTTAAAGCATGTACTAAACAAACCATATACAATAAAAAATAATGGACATCTCAGCTGCTAAGAAAATAAAAATACACCACATATTAATTACATTTAGAAAATTTGACTACCACCTCTGTTGATTTGGAAATTCATGATGGAACTACTTAATTGTCTTAATGAATATCTCTACTGATCGTCACCTTCTGAGCTCTTTTGAATAGCAGCAAGGGACATTTCTGACATTACTTCTAATTAAAGTAAACGTTATATTAGCTATCTATTGCTGTGTAACAATGTTATCACAAACTTAGCAGTTTAAATCAATACACATATATCAACTCAGTTTCTGTGGGTCAGGAATTTGAACATAGCTTAGGTCTTTCCTTTTCTGAGGTTTGTATAAACCTATAATCTAGGTCCTGGCTGGGGCTGTGGTCATGTCTGATATGTAATGTAATTACATATATTCCATCACCTTTATCATATTGTATTTTTTGTAAGGAAGCTACAGGTCTGACTTCAATCAAAAGAAAAGGATCATACAAGGACATGAATACCAAGAATTTGGGACATGGGAACCACCAAATGTCTGCCATGTTTAGGCTACAGACACGAATCTTAGAAGTAAGTGCTTCTATGAAGCAAATGTTTTCCAACAGAGATTTGATCGATGCTATTTCTGACAGACCCAATTAGCCCAAATTTTATAACTACAATAAATAAACAAATATCTGTGGAAAGCATAAAGTATTTTAGAAAAAATGAAAAAAATTAAACAATATCCAGAAATCAAGCAAAAATGGGCAGTTATAAATGGAAATGGGCTGGGTGTGGTGGCTCATGCATGTAATCCAAACATTTTTGGAGGCTGAGGCAGGAGGATCTCTTGAGCCTAAGAATTCAAGACCTGCCAGGGCAATGTAGTGAGACCCCAACTCTACAATTTAGAAAAAAAAATAGCTGGGTGTGGGGGCATGCACCTCTAGTCCCAGCTATTCAGGAGGCTAAGGTAGGAAGATTGTTTGAGTCCAAAAGGCTGAGGCTACAGTGAGCCATGATCACACCACTGCACTCCAGGCTGGGCAAAAGAGCAAGATCCTGCGATATGGCTTGGCTCTGTCCCCAACCCAAATCTCATCTCCAACTATAATTCCATGTTTTGACGGAGGGACCTGGTGCTAGGTGATTGGATAATGGGGGCACTTTCCCCAGGCTCTTCTCATGATAGTGAGTTCTCACGGGACCTGATGGTTTCATAAGGGGCTCTTCTCCCTTTTGCTTGCTCTCTTTTTCCTGCCATCCTGTGAAGAACATACTTGCTCCTCCTCACCGTCTGCCATTGATTCTATTTTTATGGTAGTGTGAAATGGACTAATACACCCTATCTCAAAAAATAAAAATAAAAACATAAAAAATAAGTAAATAAAATGGAAACAGAAGCCCCTATTATTCTACCAAAATTTTGACTTCATAAATATTTGCATCATGGATGCAGAAAAGGAAATAAAATACATGTATTAATTTTCTGTTATTGCCATACCAAATGACCACAAATTCAGCAGTTTAAATTAACATCCATTATTGTCTCACATTTTGTAGGTCAGAAATCTGGGCACAGCATAACTTTTCTCATTCTCTGCTCTAGGTTTCACAAAGCAGAAATTAAGGTGTCACTATGGCTGTGCTTTTCTTTGGATGCTCTGGAGATGAATCCCTTTCAAGTTTATTTAGGTGGTTGGCAGACTTCGGTTTATGTTACTGTAAGAATAAAGTTTCCATTTGCTGGCTGTTGGCAAAGGGAGGACTCAAAGCTTTTAGATGCTACCCACATTTCATGGCTTATGTTTACCTTCCTCCATCATCAAAGCCAGCAGCATGGGTCAAGTCCTTCACATGCTTCATATCTCTCTGATCTTCCTTCTAACTCCCTGCTTCTCTGGTTTGAGTTAAAAAAAAAAAAAAAAAGCTCTTGGATTTTTAAGGGCTCCTAATATTAGATTGGGTCCACCAGGATAATTTCCCTACACCTATTCCACAACCTTAACCCATGCCTGAGGTTGCAATGTTTTTGAATTTTTGCATGAGTGAAAAATCCAACCTTGGCGAAGGCCTTGAGCAGTAGAATATAAATAACTCCCATATGCTTAACATTCCAATAATGGAACACTAGACATATGAAATGCATCCACAAATGTCCTTCGGTAGTGTAACCTACTCAAAGGTTGTGAGGATTAGGGAATGGACATCTTTGTTGGGACATTCTTCTGCCTATCACAGTAAGCTACACAATGACAATAAGACATGATGAGATTTATTTTTCTGTTAAAAAAAAAAAAAAAAAGTTGTGTTATGTGTTCTCCTAAAGGAAAGTTTAAATTGATAATCCAAATACATGAAATGCATCGCAGAGATTTAAGAGCTTTTAGTTGTAATCTTTTATCCAGCAAAAAACAACTTATCCTGAATCCCATTTCATTGTTACTAATCTCAGTAACAGCATTATTTTTAGGAGAGTGAAATCAAAGCTGATTACAAAGTATTTTGGCATCTACTATACAATCTTTGAGCAGTTCTTGGATTTAGAAGAAATGCTAAGGAGGCACAAAATTTTTATGCAAAATTATCTATTGGGTTGGCAACAGTATAACTGTCTGTATTTTACAAAACCAGTGCCAAAGCATTGGCTTAAAGGAATTCAGAGTTGTTTGGTTATTTTCAGTAGTTTTTTTTTTTTTTTTTTTTTTTTTTGAATCCTTAAGGGCATCAGGTGGCCCTAAAGAAGTTGGTATATTTTATGTGTTTGTATTTGGTGAACTCTTAAGTGTGCTCAGCAACTTTATGCTCCTTCAGGATATGCTTCATGGAATAAAGGTAAGCATTAGCTGATCTTAAGAAGGATGATAAACATCAATAATCATGGTACGTTATTTAAATAATTCCTGTAGAAAATACTGTGCTAAACATTTTTTTTAAAGCACCACATTTAATTCTTATTTTAAAGCAGGCACTCTTGTTGTCTCAAGTTCAAATATGACATAACTGAGGCTAACATGTTACTATTTATACCATTAATACCTAATAACGGTGCATGTAAAGCCATGAATGTCTATTGTTAACACATAGGAATTTTCGTTTTCCATCCTCTACACACACACACACACACACACACACACACGTGCACACACAAACACATATATGTTCAAAATCTAAAAACATCCACACAACTGGTATGCATTTTTAAGACTTCAGTGTTCCATCCCTAGCTCAGACCATGGTGTTAACTGCTGATGCTGAAGATCAACAATATGCCAGAACAATTAAATATGATTGGATTTGTAAATTGTATATCTTCATTTTATTTTATGAGACTGTATTAGTCCATTCTCCTGTTGTAAATAAAGACATACCAAGACTGGGTAATTTATAAAGAAAAAGAGGTTTAATGGACTCACAGCTCCACATGGCTGGGGAGGTCTCACAATCATGGTGGAAGGTGAAGGAGGAGTAAAGGTATGTCTTACATGGCAGCAGGCAAGAGGGTGTATGTAGGGGAACTGCCCTTTATAAAATCATCAGATCTTGTGAGACTTATTCACTGTCATAAGAACAGCATGGGAAAATCAACCCCTATGATTCAATTACTTCTCATCAGGTCCTTCCCACAACACATGGGGATTATGGGAGCTGCAACTCAAGATGAGATTTGGGTGGGGACACAGCCAAATCATATTAGAGACAGTCACATTCACGATTTTCATTTCATTATATTCTAGTTTTAAAGTTGTACTGCTACTTTAGGCAGGACCTCCGATTATACCAATTTAGCTGAAAGTGAAGCCATAATTAAGATATGTTGATAAGGCAAAACACAGTAAATTACAAATTAAGTTATATCACCAGTTCTATAAATTTTAGGTGCCATAAGGGGCATTTTGTTAAAAGACATGTTAAATGAGTTCCTGAAGATTTGAAATATTTGGGACAAAACACACTGGCTGAACTCCAAAATACCAGATAATTGAACTTAGATCCTTTAGTGGGAATAATTAGGCATCATTTGCATAGGTAAGGTCATTTGAACAACTTTCTGGTGGAAAATGAAGCTAATCAAGATTAATGATTCTTAAATATATTGCTTCTCTACTTAGCATATCAAGGCAGTATTTTCTGGAGAATAGAAAATGCTTTATTAATTCTACTAGGAAAATAGGAGCTATAGGCTTTTTATTTTCACTAATTTTATCACAATGCATTTTTATACATGACTATAATATGTTAAAATATATATCATATATTCATATATGTGCATACATATATCTACATATTATATAATGTATATGTGTGTATATTATCTATTTTACATAATTATATATATAGCATATTAAATTACAACATATGTATGTTAAATTATTTTACAAAACAATTTTAAAATAGATATTCAGAGAAATGAAGTTACTTGTTAAAGACCGTACAATTTATAAATAATCAAATCAGGATCAGACACCAAGTCTCTTCAACCCCCAAATCATTTCAAAGCCTAAAGAGATATAAGTAGAAAAGGATATATATAATTTACCTATAAATATACAACAATACAATTTTTCTTCTTAGATTGTGTTCTTCTCACGTGTTTTCTACCAAGTAGACACAGGACATAGAAAGGATATATTTATCTTAGGTAGCTATGTATAGACATATGAAACCAAACAAATTAGTATGTCAGAAATACTGCATCAGCATCTTGATTTTGTCAAAATCTCCAGTAACAGTTGTTTAAAAAGAGAGAGTAATATATTTGCTCTAGCACTAATGCTTTAGTAAGTATGTGTTTTGAACAAACTTGGTTCTCTACAAATGTTGTTAATTAATGTGACTCATTCATCATACTGTAAAGATAATTGAGAAGTAAGCTGTCTGGATCTGAACTAAAACTACAAACCGTCCTCTTTCATTGAACAGATATAGGGAAGCATATGAACTAAATGGCTCAGTACAGCCTAATGATTAAAAACAAAAAGAAACCTGAACATTTGTCTACTATCTTCTTATGGGCTCCAGTGTGCCCCCTCAAAATTCATATGTTGAAACCCTAACCTTCGGTACCTCAAAATGTGACTGTATTTGTAAATAGGGCCTTTACAGAGGTAATTAAAGTACAGTGAGGTTGTTAGGGTGGGCCTGAATCCAATATGATGATTGTCTTCATAAGCAGAGATCAAGACACTGAGAGAGAGACATCAGATATCTGCACACTCAGGGAAGCTGAGTCAGGAGAATCATTTGAATCCAGGAGACAGAGGCTGCAGTGAGCTGAGATCGAGCCACTGCACTCCAGCCTGGGCAACAGAGCAAGACTCTGTCTCAGAAAAAGGAAAAAAAAAAAAAAAAAGAAGATGGCCAAATAGGAACAGCTCCAGCTTCCATCTCCCAGCATGAGTGACACAGAAGATGCGTGATTTCTGCAATTCTAACTGAGGTACCAAGTTCCTCTCACTGTGGCCTGTTGGACAGTGGGTGCAGTACAGTGTGTGCAGCACAGTGTGTGCAGCCCACTGAGCGAGAGTCGAAGCAGGGTGAGGCATCACCTCACCCAGGAAGTGCAAGGGGGAAGGGAATTTCCTTTCCTAGCCAAGGAAACCATGACACACAACACCTGGAAAATTGGATCACTCCCATAGTAATACGGCACTTTACCAAGGGTCTTAGCAAGTGGCACACCAGGAGATTATATCCAGCACCTGGCTCAGAGGGACCCAAACCTACAGAGCCTCCCTCATTGCTAGCACAGCAGTCTGAGATTTAACTGCAAGACAGCAGCGAGGCTGGGGCAGGGGTGCCCACCATTGCTGAGGCTTAAATAGGTGAACAGAGCAGCTGGGAAGCTCAAACTGGGTGGAGCCCACCGCAGTTCAAGGAGGCCTGAGTACTTCTGTAGACTCCACTTCAGGGGACAGGGCATAGCCAAAGAAAAGGTAGCACAAACCTCTGCAGATTTAAATGCCCCTGTCTGACAGCTTTGAAGAGAGTAGTGGTTCTCCTAGCATGAAGTTTGAGATCTGAGAATGGACAGACTGCCTGCTTGAGTGGGTCCCTGAGCCCCAAGTACCTAACTGGGAGACACCCCCCACTAGGGGCAGACTGACACCTGACATCTCACGCAACCAGGTACCCCTCTCAGACAAGATTCCAAAGGAATGATTAGGCAGCAACATTTGCTGTTCAGCAATATTCACTCTTCTGCAACCTGCGCTGCTGATACCCAGGCAAACAGGGTCTGGAGTGGACCTCCAGCAAACTCCAACAGACCTGCAGCTGAGGGTCTGACTGTGAGAAGGAAAACTAAAAAGCAGAAAGGACATCCACACCAAAACCCCATCTGTACGTCATCATCATCAAAGACCAAAGGTAGATAAAACCCCAAAAGAAGGGGAAAAAACAGAGCAGAAAAGATGAAAATTCTAAAAATCAGAGCACCTCTCCTCCTCCAAAGGAATGTAGCTCCTCACCAGCAACAGAACAAAGCTGCATGGAGAGTGACTATGATGAATTGAGATAAGAAGGCTTCATACGATCAAATTTCTCTGAGCTAAAGGAGGAAGTTTGAACCCATCGCAAAGAAGCTAAAAACCTTGAAAAAAGATTTGACGAATGACTAACTAGAATAACCAATGTAGAGAAGTCCTTCAATGACCTGATAGAGCTGAAAACCATGGCACGAGAACTACGTGACAAATGCACAAGCTTCAGTAACCAATTCGATCAACTGGAAGAAAGGGTGTCAGTGATTGAAGATCAAATGAATGAATTGAAGTGAGAAGAGAAGTTCAGAGAAAAAAGAGTAAAAAGAAATAAACAAAGCCTCCAAGAAATATGGGACCATGTGAAAAGACCAAATCTACGTCTGATTGGTGTACCTGAAAGTGATGGAAACCAAGTTGGAAAACACTCTTCAGAGTATTTTCCAGGAGAACTTCCCCAACCACCTAGCAAGGCAGGCCAACATTGAACGACGAGAAATACAGAGAACACCACAAAGTCACTCCTCGAGAAGAGCAACTCTAAGACACATAATTGTCAGATTCACCAAGGTTGAAATGAAGGAAAAAATGTTAAGGGCAGCCAGAGAGAAAGGTCAGGTTATGCACAAAGGGAAGCCCATCAGACTAACAGTGGATCTCTCAGCAAAAACTCTACAAGTCAGAAGAGAGTGGGGGCCAATATTCAACATTATTAAATAAAAGAATTTTCAACCCAGAATTTCATATTCAGCCAAACTAAGCTTTAAGTGAAGGAGAAATAAAATCCATTACAGACAAGCAAATGCTGAGAGATTTTGTCACCACCAGGCCTGCCCTACAAGAGATCCCAAAGGAAGCACTAAACATGGAAACGAACAACCGGTACCAGACACTGCAAAAACATGCCAAAATGTAAAGATCATCGATGCTAGGAAGAAACTGCATCAACTAACAAGCAAAATAACCAGCTAACATCATAATGACAGGATCAAGTTCACACATAACAATATTAACCTTAAATGTAAAGGGGCTAAATGCTCCAATTAAAAGACACAGACTGGCAAATTGGATAAAGAGTCAAGACCCATCAGTTTGCTGTATTCAGGAGACCCATCTCACATGCAGAGACACACATAGGCTCAAAATAAAGGGATGGAGGAAGATCTACCAAGCAAATGGAAAACAAAAAAAGGCAGGAGCGGCAATCCTAGTCTTTAATAAAACAGATTTTAAACCAAAAAAGATCAAAAGAGACAAAGAAGGCCATTACATAATGATAAAGGGATCAATTCAACAACAAGAAGAGCTAACTATCCTAAATATATATGCACCCAATACAGGAGCACCTAGATTCATAAAGCAAGTCCTTAGAGGCTTACAAAGAGACTTAGACTCCCACACAATAATAATAGGAGATTTTAACAAACCACTGTCGATATTACACAGATCAACAAGAGAGAAGGTTAACAAGGATATCTAGGAATTGAACTCAGCTCTGCACCAAGCAGACCTAATAGACATCTACAGAACTCTCCACCCCAAATCAACAGAATATATATTCTTCTTAGCACCACATCATACTTATTCCAAAATTGACCACATAGTTGGAAGTAAAGCACTCTTCAGCAAATGTAAAAGAACAGAAATTATAACAAACTGTGTCTCAGATCACAGTGCAATCAAATTATAACTCAGGACTAAGAAACTCACTCAAAACCGCTCAACTACATGGAAACTGAACAACCTGCTCCTGAATGACTACTGGGTACATAATGAAAAAAATGCAGAAATAAAGATGTTTTTTGAAACCAATGAAAACAAATATACAACAGACCAGAATCTCTGGAGTACATTTAAAGCAGTGTGTAGAGGGAAATTTATAGCACAAAATGCCCACAAGAGAAAGGAGGAAAGATCTAAAATTGACACCCTAACATCACAATTAAAAGAACTAGAGAAGCAAGAGCAAACACATTCAAAAGCTAGCAGAAGGCAAGAAATAACTAAGATCAGAGCAGAACTGAAGGAGATAGAGACACAAAAAAAATCCTTCAAAAAATCAATGAATCCAGGAGCTGTTTTTTGAAAAGATCAACAAAATTGATAGACCACTAGCAAGACAAATAAAGAAGAAAAGAGAGAAGAATCAAATAGACACAATGAAAAACAATAAAGGGGATATCACCACTGATGCCACAGAAATACAAACTACCATCAGAGAATACTATAAACACCTCTACGCAAATAAACTAAAAAATCTAGAAGAAATGGATAAATTCCTGGACACATACACCCTCCCAAGATTAAACCAGGAAGAAGTTGAATCCCTGAATAAACCAATAACAGGCTCTGAAATTGAGGCAGTAATAGCCTACCAACCAAAAAAAGTCCAGGAGCAGACAGATTCACAGCCGAATTCACCAGAGGTACAAGGAGGAGCTGGTACCATTCCTTCTGAAACTATTCCAATCAATAGAAAAGGAGGGAATTCTCCCTAGCTCATTTTATGAGGCCAACATCAACCTGATACTAAAGCCTGGCAAAGACACAACAAAAACAGCAAATTTTAGACCAATATCCCTGATGAACATTGGTGCAAAAATCCTCAATAAAATCTTGGCAAACTGAATCCAGCAGCACCTCAAAAAGCTTATCCACCATGATCAAGTGGGCTTCATCCCTAGGATGCAAGGCTGGTTTGGTATATGCAAATCAATAAACATAATCCAGCATATAAACAGAAACAAAGACAAAAACCACATGATTATCTCAATAGATGCAGAAAAGGCCTTCGACAAAATTCAACAGTCCTGCATACTAAAAACTCTCAATACATTCGGTATTAATGGAACGTTATCTCAAAATAATAAGAGCTATTAATGACAAACCCGCAGTGAATATCATACTGAATGGACAAAAACTGGAAAAATTCCCTTTGAAAACTGGCACATGACAGGGAAGACCTCTCTCACCACTCCTATTTAACATAGTTTTGGAAGTTCTGGCCAGGGCAATCAGGCAGGAGAAAGAAATAAAGGGTATTCAATTAGGAAAAGAGGAGGTCAAATTGTCCCCGTTTGCAGATGACATGATTGTATGTTTAGAACACCCCATCATCTCAGCCCTAAATCTCCTTAAGCTGATAAGCAACTTCAGCAAAGTCTCAGGCTACAAAATCAATGCGCAAAAATCACAAGCATTCTTATACACCAATAACAGACAAACTGAGAACCAAATCATGAGTGAACTCCCATTCACAATTGCTTCAAATAGAATAAAATACCTAGGAATCTAACTTACAAGGGATGTGAAGGACCTCTTCAAGGAGAACTACAAGCCACTGCTCAATGAAACAAAAGAGGACACAAACAAATGGAAGAATATTCCATGCTCATGGATAGGAGGAATCAATATCATGAAAATGACCATGCTGCACAAGGTAATTTATAGATTCAATACCATCCTCATTAATCTACCAATGACTGTCTTCACAGAATTGGAAAAAAACTACTTTAAAGTTCCTATGGACCCAAAAAAGAGCCTGCATTGCCAAGACAATCCTAAGCCAAAAGAACAAAGCTGGAGGCATCACGCTACCTGACTCCAAACTATACTACAAGGCTTCAGTACCCAAAACAGCATGGTACTGGTACCAAAACAGAGATATAGGCCAATGGAACAGAACAGAGCCCTCAGAAATAATACCACACATCTACAACCATCTGATCTTTGATAAACCTGACAAAAACAAGAAACAGGGAAAGGATTCCTTATTTAATAAACAGTGCTGGGAAAACTGGCTAGCTATAAGTAGAAAGCTGAAACTGGATTCCTTCCTTATACCTTATACAAAAATTAATTCAAGATGGTTTAGAGACTTAAATGTTAGACCGAGAACCATAAAAACCCTAGAAGAAAACCTAGTCAATACCTTTCAGGACATAGGCATGAGCAAGGACTTCATGTCTAAAACACCAAAAGCAATGGCAACAGAAGCCAAAATTGACAAACGGGATCTAATTAAACTAAAGAACTTCTGCACAGCAAAAGAAACTACCATCAGAGTGAACAGGCAACCCACAGAATGGGAGAAAATTTTTGCAATCTACTCATCTGGCAAAGGGATAATATCCGGAACCTACGAAGAACTCAAATTTACAAGAAAAAAAAAAAACCCCATCAGAAAGTGGGCAAAGGATATGAACAGACACTTCTCAGAAGAAGACATTTATGCATCCAACAGACACATGAAAAAATGCTCATCATCACTAGCCATCAGAGAAATGCAAATGAAAACCACAGTGAGATACCATCTCACGCCAGTTAGAATGGCAATCATTTAAAAGTCAGGAAACAACAGGTACTGGAGAGGATGTGGAGAAATAGGAACACTTTTACACTGTTGGTGGGACTGTAAAGTAGTTCAGCCATTGTGGAAGACAGTGTGGTGATTCCTCAAGGATCTAGAACTAGAAATACCATTTGACCCAGCCATCCCATTACTGGGTATATACCCAAACGATTATAAATGATGCTGCTATAACGACACATGAACATGTATGTTTATTGTGACTCTATTCACAATAGCAAAGACTTGGAACCATCCCAAATGTTCATCAATGACAGACTGGATTAAGAAAATATGGCACATATACACCGTGGAATACTATGCAGCCATAAAAAAGGATGAGTTCATGTCCTTTGTAGGGACATGGATGCAGCTGGAAACCATCATTCTCAGCAGACTATCGCAAGAACAGACGTGTTCGCACTCATAGGTGGGAGTTGAACAATGAGAATACTTGGACACAGGAAGGGGAACTTCACACACCAGGGCTATTGTGGGGTGGAGGGAGGGGGAAGGGATAGAATTAGGAGATATACCTAATATAAATGAGGAGTTAATGGGTGCAGCACACCAACATGGCACATGTATACACACGTAACAAACCTGCACATGGTGGACATGTACCCTAGAACATAAAGCATAATAAAAAAAACTAAATAATTTAAAAAAGAATTTATGAAAAAATCACATCATAATGTCTTTAGTAGGAAAAAAGCATTCAATTTCCAAAATGGCAAGGTTTTCAGCCCTTTGTTTCTCTATGGCCTTCTGAGTTTGTCATTGCCCAAAGCCTTTCCTACTGTATGTATCCAAATGTTTCTTGTCACACACTGATTATGGATTTGGTACTTCATTTGGCTAAGTGATGACCATTTTTAGTCCTTGGCCAAGAGCAAATGGATAAACACAGAGAGTTGTGGCGGCCGGGGGGATAGGGGGATGCAATGAAAGTCATTATTGGCATCTCGTAAGAAAGACATTTTCATTATCTGTTGCTCCATTCTTATTGGCTCCAGTGTGCCCCCTCAAAATTCATATGTTGAAACCCTAACCTTCAGTACCTCAAAATGTGACTGTATTTGTAAACAGGGCCTTTACAGAGGTAATTAAAGTACAGTGAGGTTTTTAGGATGGGCCTGAATCCAATATGATGGTATCTTCGTAAGTAGAGATGAGATCATAAAAACCAACAATATTTAGCAGCTTAAAACAAACAAGCATTTATGGTTTCACAGTTTCTGTTGGTCAGGCATTTAGGTGCTGCTAGGCTAGGTTCACCTAGCTCAAGGCCTCTCAGGAAGCCACAGTTTAGGTTTTCACCAGGGCTGCAGTCATCTCAAAGCTCAACTAAGGAAGGATTCGCATTCAAACTTACTGAAGTGACTTTTGGCAAGACTATTGGCAGAAGACATCAGTTCCTTACCATGTGGGTCTCTCTCTCTCTCACGTTACACAAAACATGGTAACTGGCTTTTCTCAGAACAAATAATGGGAAATGGAGATAGTAAGCAAAACAGAGGTCATTTATTTTATTGTAACTCAATCTCACCCCTTTTATCATATTGAGTTCATTATAATTAAGTCACTAATTCCAGCCCACACTCAAGGGTAAAGGATTAATTAAATGTGTCAAAAGCAGAAGGCATGGATTATAGAGGACCTTTTGGAGATTGCTTTCTGCAAGGATAATATCTTAATTAGAGATTTTGGAATCTGCCTGTATTAGTTCTTTCTCACGCTGCTATGAAAAAATACCAAAGACTGGATGATTTATAAAGGAGAGGGATTTTGTTGACTCACAGTTCTGCATGGCTTGGGAGGCCTCAGAAAACTTACAATCATGGCAGAAGGGGAAGAAAACCCATGTTTCTTCACAAGGTGGCAGGAAAGAGAAGTGTCAAAAAAAGAGGGAAAAGCCCCCTATCAAACGATCAGATATCATGAGAACAGCTTGAGGGTTACCGCTCCCATGATTAAATTACCTCCCACCGGGTTCCTCCTATGACATTTGAGGATAATGGTAACTGAAATTCACGATGAGATATGGGTGGAAACACAGAGTCAAACCATATCACTGCCTGATCTTCTTACCATGCAGTGAATATCACATTATTAATTTGGTAGGTATTTATAAGTTTTATGATATTATTTCACATACAAACAATTTGTACATTATTCATACTGGTTAAAAATGCTAATACCTAAATTCTCCAGGTTAAAAATAATTGGTCTGCAATGAATTAAGGTGACTCAGGGAAAATAAGGGCTGGGGTTTCCAAAGTAATATTAACTTGACATTCATTTTGACACTCTCCGTAGGCTTTTCAGTAAATAAAAGCTTTTTGTCTCACTTATAAAGGCAGAAGTTCCACTTCAAATTACAAGTAATTTGAATAAATAAAGTAATAGTATCAGGATTTTGTGAATCTACTTTTCCTTCCTTTCTTCATTTTCTTCCTTCTTTTATTTTCTCTTCTTCCTCTCTCCTCCACTTTTTTCTTTTTATCTATCTTTACAATAAAAACTTAAACAAGTCCCAGTCATATCCTTTAGTTTGCCTGGTAACTGTCTAGAAATAGTATCCCTATTTCAAAACTCATTAACAACAACAAAAAATTACTAAGACCTCAAACAAGCTACTAGCTTCCACCTGTAGATTCAATCTCACCTCCTACTGCACCCTCCTTTCCATTTGTGGTAGAATATTGTCTAAGAAGTCATAAAATCTTGATCTCAAGGCATTTGTTTATTGTATTTTATTAAACTAGTATAAGGTGAGATTCTGTCATTTCCAATGAAAAGAATGACAATGACAGGAGGTAATGCAATTTTAATGTACCAATTTATCAATGAATGCTTAAAAGCTTTTTATTATTTGTTCTTCTTAAATTCTGTTTTCTTCATTCTGACACAATTAAAACAAATACAATAAACAAATAAATAGTTAGTTTTCAAGGTTTAGCTCAAAATTCCACACCCCTGTGAAGCATGTATAAAATTAACTAATTCTTTCTTTGTGAACAGAAAGCATTTTTACCACAGTACTAGTATAGTACTTACTATATTGCAACTATGATTGTTTTTAGTTTTTGTAGTTGTTTTAGTTGTTAGTTTTTTAAGGCTAGAATGTGAAAGTACTGAGCCCATACTGAAGAAGGCAGATAACATAGTGAACTGCCCTGTGTATTTCAAGGAGTTTTCAAGGGGTCATCTGCTCACATTTATAATTGAGAGCAAAGGGTAAATTCAAAAGGAACTATAACTATAACCATATATACACATATATATGTACACATGAATATATACATATATATATAATGTTTTTTGAGACAGAGTCTTGCTCTGTTGCCCAAGCTGGAGTGCAGTGGTGCCATCTCAGCTCACTGCCACCTCTACCTCTGGGTTCAAGTTATTCTCATGCCTCAGCCTCCTGAGTAGCTGGGGTTACAGGTGCACATGACCAGACCTGTGTAATTTTTTGTATTTTTAGTAGAGATGGGGTTTCACCATGTTGGCCAGTCTGGTCTCGAACTCCTGGCCTCTAGTGATCTGCTCACCTTGACCTCCCAAAGTGCCGGGATTACAGGCTTGAGCCACTGTGCCCAGCCTAGGAACAAAGTATTTCATGTCATACATCTTTTACAAACTAACCTTTTCACATTGTTTATTAACATAAGGTTTTGTTTGTTTTCTGGTCACCATCTTTGGAAAACAACCATCTCTCATTCACATCATTAATTTCAGTGATGGGACGAGGAGTTTTACATGACCAAAAAGGAAACAAAACTCTCTTTTTATGGGTCATTGATAAGAAATTGATGTTATGCTTTCCCTGGGAACTTTGCTGGAATTGTAGGCGGGAGGCACTAATTCTGTCTTATAGTTCTGGTGAAAAGAGCATTTGTAGCTTACAGCTGCCGAGGAGTTATTTTAAGAAGATAGAGAGGCATCTAATAATGAATATATCAGAAAAGAAAACAGAGTGAGGAAGTAAGGAGATTAGAGACTGATTTGTGCAATTGTTTTATGAAATGATTGAGTACATAGATTTAAAAAAAAAACAAAATTATCTTTTTTAAAGTTTTATAAGCCTATTTATTATATTGTATTTTATTAAACTAGTATAAGGTGAGATTCTGTCATTTCCAATGAAAAGAATGACAATGACAGGAGGTAATGCCATTTTAATGTACCAATTTATCAATGAATGCTTAAAAGCATTTCAACAGGGCAGTCATATAATGTAGAAGAACATGCACTTCAGAGGTAAACTGCCTGAGTCTTGTTCTCAGCCTGCCATTTATTAGCAGCATGTCTACTGGAAAGTTACACATTCTTTTTATTCTTTGTGTGCCTTTGTTTTTTCATCTGGAATATGGGAATAATCACAGAACAGAAATATACAGGAATATAACATTGTTACAGTGTGTGTGTATGCATGCACGTGTGTGCTTATGCAGTTGTTAGAAGATTATCTGGTTGATTGAAACATAACTGTTGGCAATAAAATACCTTACAAAGTTTGCTTGAACCCATTAATTAATCAGAGGGTGTCTACTCTATGCCAAACAACTATGCTACATATTTTAGTTAATAATAATAAATAGAATGTGTTCATTGCCCTAAAATTATTTACCACTAAACAGTGGGAAAGGACCTGAAACTAAGTTATTAAAATAGAGTAACATGTAACAGATCTGTAAAACATTCCTCTGGTCTAACTGAAACTTTTTACCTGTTGGTAAACATTTCCCCATTCCACACCCCAAACCCCAGCCTCTGGCAACCACCAGTCTACTCTCTACTTCTATAAATTTGACTTCTTAAGATTCTGGATATAAGTTAAATCATGTGGTATTTTTTTTTTCCTGGCTATTTCACAATTATTATTGTCAAATAACAATAACATTTTTAAAAGATCTTTTAAAAAACTCAACACTCCTCCCCAAAAATAGACCAAAACAATTATTAATTCATATGTACACACAAATGACAATAGAATAACGGATGGTGTCATAAATAACTGAGACTAGAAGTAACAGGGAAGAGTTCATAAAAGACACAGGTTTAAGTAGCATAAAGGAAAAACATGAGTTTAACAAATGGGGTAGACTAGAGGACAGGAGTGTTTTAAAAAGTTAAAGAAATATAGAAGCTTATCTAGTTATTGGATTACATACAATAGCATTTACATCTTAAAATAATTTTGAAGGTTTCTTGTACATCAAAGCAATTCTGACCTATAGATTTAATTGTGAGTTAATCATTTTCTAAAAAAGCAAGGATAATGTTTTCTATATATATTAAAGATATATGCTACTTCTATTTACATCCTTTATATTCTTACATTAAACCTGTTTTCTAGGAAGAAATTAATCCAGTAATTCTAACTCGATCAAAGAACTAAAATGAACACAATAGGTCAAAAACTAGTTCATAGAAACGATTTCAATTAAGCTATGGAATTTTGTTTTCATTAAGTTCCTCATTAGTGTTCTTAAAATAACTTCTCCAATGCACTTTTAATTCTGTGACACCAATATTTTGATTAGATTAGACAAATCGTTATCTACTATGAAATTTGATATGTCCTTCAAATTTTATCTCTAATGAAATATTTTTATCTATTTAGTAGATTAATTTGTTAATTAATTTAATTATAATCCACCTCTATGGTTGCTGGAACTTTTTCAATTATTTATTGGACTATTTTCAAACAATTCTGTATTCAAATCTCTCAAGCATTTCTTTTTCTTTCACAATTTTTGGTGAAGCGGTTCACTGGAAACCACAGTTAGACCAGTATATAACATGTTTCGTTTAAAAAAAAAAAAATCCCTGACTTCTGAAAACCTAGAACTTATGGTCTGGGCTTCTGGAACTCAAAATAATAACATTTTATTGACCCCATGATTACTTTATATGCCTTATTGTATTGTGTTTTAATTTATGACAATTGAGAAGCTCTTTGCAGTGTTTCATTTTTTAGGCTTAGTGCTGCCAGATGCTTGAAGTAAACAACATTTTGAAGATATGTGGTTATCCTACATGTATATAAGAACTGGGATTAAACTTCTCCTTTCTTAAGAAGCTTTTATTCATAGGAGTGGTTTAATAGTTACTGTCTTCTCTCTCTCTCACAATGTGCAAGGATAAGTGACAAAACAAACCCATATGTTAAACTAATTAAAACACTTTTTCCTTTAATTTTCTCAGTGTGAAATTATCACGTAAAAGGTGATGATAAAAAGGGATAAACTAGTAGATTAAGTTTATTATAACTTTAAGCATAAATTTATGAGTGGGGCTAATAGATATACCAAAAAGCAGATCATTTTCACGTTTTAAAATACTTCATAATGCATAAAGCATGAAGTTAGTCAAAAAGTAAGATAGAGCTAGTGCATGAATCTATCTCTGTACCCCCTGCAAGTTACTTTACTGATGTGAGGTTTAGTTTTCTCATCAGCAAATCAGGAACAATAATAGAATTGAAGTAAAAGCTGTTGTAATGATAAAATAGCACACATAATCATTTAAACCAGTGTTCTGCAAAATAACTTCTTGGTCAGACACACTGGGAGAAGTTATCAAATTAAATGGTGACTTAGAAGAAAATATCTGAATGTAGGTGAAAAATTTCTCTGTATACTCATATAAAATTTGTCTATAACAAATTATGTGTATTTCTTTACTTACGTATTTCTAGTTTATCTTTCCAAGCTCTATGAGACAACTTGTTGCTTTAACTTTAGCAAGTAAACCTTAACTTCCCCAGTTGAATGTCAAAATTATACATACCATTATACACACCCTACATAGTAATAAGATAAAAGTTAAAAACATCATCAAATGAGAAGAGTAAAGGGCATTCGTCTAAGCTGTTCCTCTTTAATACATATTAAGGCTGTAATTCAGTCAATAACAAATGATATATCACCTAACACTGGAGGAACTTTGACTTCTAATACCTGACGGTGAAGTGGAGAGCCCAAGATGGACGTGAAACTCTCTACGAAGACTCCTATCAGGTCACCCAACACAAAATTCAGCACAGATATAACTATTTAATAGTTATATGCTCAGAAGCATAGGGTGTGAGTGATAAAATGATGCCACTTCTGAGCATATATTTTAATTTTTTTGTAAATATGCAAATGTTACAACTCTAAACTGTACATATCTGCTAATATAAAAATGTAAAAGTGGATCTTTAATCATAACACACGTCCCACACACTTAAATTAAGACCTATTTAGGTCAATCACTGCGTTAAATAATATAAGACCAATAATAAAAATTAGAATGTTTAAAAATTTTCTTGTAAGTTATATTATAATTCATTTTGAATGCTTTTATGTCTGAAATCCATTTTCTCTGAGCTTTGTGCTCTAATAAATTTTATACATTTTAAGTGAAAAATTAATGCTATATTATTTCTGAGCTTTCACAGTTGTTTACATAGCTAGATAAGGCAAATTATTTAGAATGAAATCATTTGCATTTACTTATAAGTAGAAATTATTTAGAATGAAATTATTTGCATTAATTATAAGTAGAAATTTTTATTTGTTATGTATTTTAACTATAAAAACATACAGAATCAATTGGCTGCTGAAACTGATTGAAAAGAACAAATACGTCATTGTAAATATTGTCATTGTAACATTTTAGAAATGTTATTTCTAAAAAAAAAATGTTATTTACCTGAGAATAGGCACTGCATTTGAATGGCAGGTGCCATAGTAAACTATGTGCATTTCAGGGAGGTAAAGAAAGACAAATGTTTTTTAGAGGAAAAACGAAGGAGGATTACATAATTGTTTTGAGATTGTCCTTGTCCACAAGAATCAGTAGCAAATTTGGTGTCAGTCAAAGGTTGAACAGGAAGTTGCTGAGCAGATGTCCTCACAGACAAATTATTTTTTGGTATAAGGTTGACATGGCCTTTGTGCAAGGTTGTGGTTTTTCCAGAATTTTTGTGTGTGTGTGTTTTTTTTTTTTTTTTTTTTTCATGGTAGTTTTTGTTGCAGACATTTGTGTCTGAGAACCTTCCATTTGTGGCCTTCCTGGGGTTCATTTTCATTTTTCAAAGTTTTGTTTGCTTATTTGGTTGGGGTTTTTTGTTTCTGTTTTTGTTTTCTTTTGAGACAGGATCTTACTCTGTTATCCAGGTTAAAGTCTGTGGCTATACATAGGTATGATCAAGCTCACTGCAGACTCCAATTCCTAGGCTCAAGTGATCCTCCTTTCTCAGCCTCCCACGTAGCTGGGACTATAAACGTGCCACCATGCCAGGCTAACTTTTTGAAAATTTTTATTAGAGATGAGGTCTCACTTTATTGCCCACTCTGGTCTCGAAGTCCTGGCTTCAAACAATCCTCCAGCCTCAGCCTCCCAAAGATCTGTGATTACAGGTGTAAGCCATCATGACTAGTTTTGTTTTGTTTTGTTTTTAACAGAAGTGACTCCATTTTGACTTTTGCAAAGTAAAACAACAGCAAGAAAAAAAACCTGTGTTCATTAATCAAGATGTAAATACATTTAAATTTGTTAAAGTATTCTCATAGTTATATTAAATCACTGATTGTATTAAATCAGAGTTCTACAAAGAAACATAACCTGAGGGTGTTGGTATAAGTCTGACTCTGAAGATCCATTAACCAGAAGTGCCAATGACCTGACCAAAGGCATAAAAGAATGAAAGAATAGAAATTCACCCTTTGTCTTTTTATTGTTTAGGCATCAACAGATTGAATGGTGCCACCCACATTGGTGAGGGTGATCTTATTTACTCATTCTTCCAATTCAAATGCTAATCTCTTCTAAAAATATTTTCACAGCTCTTATCAATACACCAGGGATTCAATCTAGGTTCTGATGCTCACTTCACCATCATTGAGATGAAGAATATTGCCAGGTAAGAAGCCTTTATTTGGGTTCCACAGCTGAGGAGAATGGGAGATCAGTCTCAAATCCATCTCCCTGACCAATTAAAATTGGAACTTATAGTTCCTTGATATCTGGTAGACCTGATGATTGGTTTTCTGAAAAAGGAACTCAGATAAGAAAAAATATAACTTTAAGTTTTAAGTCTGGGAGGGTCAGTTTCTACGTTTGTTCAAAAGAAACCATGATCACTGGTTCTATAAGACAATTGGGCTGGTTTCACAGACACACCCAGGAATACCAACTAAACAGACATCACTTGGGCTAGTCAAGTTGAC
>NC_045446.1:88383316-88455176 GCF_002776525.5 Piliocolobus tephrosceles
TATATATTTTTTTTTTTTTTTTTTTTTTTTTTTTGAGACAAAGTCTTGCTCTGTCACCCAGGCTGGAGTGCAGTGTCACGGTATCTGCTCACTGCAACCTCTGCCTCCTGTGTTCAAGCAATTCTCCTGCCTCAGCCTCCTGAGTAGCTGGGATTACAGGTGCTCACCACCACATCCGGCTAATTTTTTTATTTTTGGTAGAGACAGGGTTTCACCATGTTGGCCAAGTTTGTCTCAAACTCCTGACTTCAGGCGATCCACCCGCCTCAGCCTCCCAAAGTGCTGGGATTACAAGTGTGAGCCACCATGCTCAGTCTGTGATCCAATATTTTTACTCAAATATAAATTGATAATTTTGAAGATAGTTGTAGTCAACATTGTGATGGTTAATATTAAGTGTCAACTTGATTGGATTGAAGGATGTCAAGTATTGTTCCTGAGTGTGTGTGTGAGGGTGTTGCTAAAAGAGATGAACATTTGAGTCAGAGAACTGGGAGAGGCAGACCCATGCTCAGTCTTGGTGGGCACCGTTTAATAATTGGCAGTGCAGCTAGAATAAAGCAGACTTGCTGAGTCTTTTAACCAACATGTTTCTCCAGTGATGGATGCTTCCTGCACTGGAACATCAGACTCCAAGTTCTTCAGCTCTTGGACTCCCGGACTTATACCAGTGATTTGCCAGGGGATCTCCAGTCTTCAGCCAGATTTAAGGCTGCACTGTTGGCTTCTCTAGTTTTGAGGTTTCGGGACTCAGACTGGCTGCCTTTCTCCTCAGTTCGCACATGGCCTATTGTGGGACTTCACTTTGTGATCATATGGGTCAATACTCCTTAATAAACTCTTCTTCCTATATTTATCTATCCTATTAGTTCTGTCCCTCTAGAGCATCCTAATACAATCACAAACTAAATATTATGTTTCTTTTAAATGGTATGCCATTAAAATAACACTATTTCATCATTTCCATTAGCCCTCTGTATCTATGGGTGCTACATCCATGGATTCAACCAACTGTGGACTAAATACATACTTCTGATCAGCATTTGCTTGAATTTGCAGATGTGGAACCTGCAGATGCAGGGGTCTGACTTAAGAGATGAGGATCTGCAGACTCTGACATCCATGGTGGGTATTGGTTCAAATTCCTGGTGAATGCTAAGAGATAACTGTATTTGTTTTGTAAAAGAGTTAACATTTTTAGAGAAAAATGTTAATTAAAAACCTATCTAATAAGCAAGAAACTTTTGATTTGCATAGTAATTATAGTATATGCTATAGCATTAATTATTAACTGTACATATCTCAATATGTTTGTATTTTTAATACAATTTTGCCACTGGGTAAGATAGCAAGATGACAATGAATGTGATGTAGATTATCTAGAACAGCAGTTCACTGGCACTCTAGTAAAAGGGCTTAGAAGAACGTGGAAATTGAATTATATGAGTTACTTCTTCATTACTCTAGTATCCCCAACAAAGGCTACTCTGTCCCCAAATATTGGTAAAAAGCTGGAGGCAAGGCATAGAGAACAATGGTGCATTAATGAGCCCATCTATATATGGGAAAGCAGTTCATTTTCGATGTTGGAATTCTATGCATAAGATGGACAACTTTAGGAAAATAACTTGGCAAGAAATCATCAAGTCAGTACTATTTTGGCATCACAACTACTTTGGATGATATGGGCTCTTGGCCTTGTTTATACCACACTTGTTCTCTTCTTCACTGTTACTGGCTTCCTGTCTTCCTGCACCCACCCACATGCTTAAGTGTCTGCTCTTGCCCCTGCCTTAGAACTAATGATTTATTTAAAAACATGCTAAAAGAGTAAAATAAACTAATTCCTTTAGGTGACCATTCAGACCATCATCTTTTACATATGGTTTTATATCTTACCATTAGAATTATAAACATTCTAGGTCATTCATAATGATCTTATCTCATATAACTCTACATCTTTTTTATTATCTTACCAGACCCTATCATTTATGTATCTGGGAGATACTTATATCCAAAAAAATTACAATATGCCTTCAGGAAGTCATAATATACTAGCTATAATATCTCCTATATTCATTCTTCAAAGTTCTTTTTGTTCTTAGTATAACTGAATTCAGGCTGCCAAGTGAAGACACTGGGTCCCAGCTTCTGAAGGTGATACTTCTATTTTTCTCCTACATGTTATGTGCCACATAACTCAAAGATGTGCTGCTTGCTCTCTGTGTCTCCTCCCGCTTTGCATTACCCACTTACATATTGTATTCCTCTCTTCTCACTTAACATGTCCAATTAGGTTGAAGTCATTCATTATGACTTCAATATCGATGGAGAAGATATAACAAACACCTGGTGTCTGTGTTCTTTTCAATTCCTCATTTCTAAAGACCTTTTCCTTCTCTTAACCTCAGCCTCTTATTCCTCATTTGGTGATTTGCTATTTACTGACAACAAAATATAGATATACCACCTCTGAAATTCATGATTTAAGTATCTCACTCTGTTAATTACACCACATAACTTTCAAGCTATCTTTTAATCTTTCTCCCATGTCAATTTTGTTTTAAACTTCTGGCGACTTTCAGTCATTATCCACCATTACCTATGTCCTCTCTTCCATCTTTAAACCACTTGATTTTATAGACTATTACTATAGCCATTTAATTAATTGAAAGTATTCTTATTTCAGTGGCCTTTTTTACTTATAGAAACAACTATATTTAAACTTTTTTTTTTTTTTTTGAGAACGATTTTCACTCTTTCACTCAGGCTGGAGTGCAGTGTCACAATCTCAGCTCACCGTAACCTCCACCTTCTGGTTCCAAGTGATTCTCCTGCCTCAGCCACCCGAGTAACTGGGATTACAGGTGCCCGCCACCACACCAAGCTATTTTTTGTATTTTTACTAGAGATGGTGTTTCACCGTGTTGGCCAGGCTGGTCTCGAACTCATGACATTGTGATCCACCCACCTTGGCCTCCCAAGGTGCTGGGATTATAGGCGTGAGCCACCTTGCCCAGCCTAAACTAAAATTTTAATGTAAACTATAGAATACAGCAACAAGGCCTACACCAACCTTGATGAATGCATTTGTAAAAACACAATGATGGTGACTGAAATTTTAAAGCCACAGCTTTTAAGTAAGCTTTCTAAACTATAAATATTATCCTGGTAGGTTTACTTTCTCACTCTGATAAAGGTGTAATATTAAAAAAAAAAACAAAACAAACAAACAAAAAAGAACCCTATCCCTGCTCAGTATTTAACTCTTAGTCAATTATCTTACTTCTCTAAGAAAACAAAAGCAATCCCATTGTTCATAAAAAAGCTATCTCCATTTTGATAGGTCCCTATATAGTTGGTTTTTCCTCTTTTTTTCAAAGATAAAACTTTTCTGCTTCCTAAGTTCACACTTTAAATTGTTCCCTATATCCCATTGCATCTGGTTACTCAAATATTTCATTCTAGCTATTATACCCTTTCCTTTTAAATCACCATTTTTCTTTTCTACCACACACACATTAAATTTAGCATAAACACAAAATAATTCTTCAGTTTTGTAAAACACTCCTGTTAACAGTAGAGGGTATCCAGGTTCCTGGCATCTTGAACAGAGAATTATACAAAAGGCACAAACAAAGCACGAAAAGTCCGGGCATGGTGACTCATGCCTATAATCCCAGTACTTTGGGAGGCCAAGGCAGGTGGATCACCCAAGGTCAGGAGTTCAGGACCAGCCTGATCAACATGATGAAACCCTGTCTGTACTAAAAATACAAAAATTATCTGGGTATGGTGGTGCATGCCTGTAATCCCAGCTACTTGGGAGGCTAAAGCAGGAGAATCACTTGAACCTGAGAGGCAGAAGTTGCAGTGAGCCGAGATCATGCCACTGCACTCCAGCTGAGGCAACAAGAGCAAAACTCCATCTAAAAAAAAGAAAAAAAAAAAAAAAAGCAAGAAAGGAATTAAGGGGTTTATTCAAAATGAAAGTACACTCCACAGTCACAGTGTGGAAGCGGGCCTGAGCAATAGGGGCTCAAAGGCTCCATTACAGAATGTTGCGAAGTTTAAATACCCCCAGAGGATTCCATTGGTTACTTGAGGTACACTCTGTGTAAATAGAGAGGATGAGGTAAAGTTACAAAGTCATTTACTTGGCCTGTGCACTATGGAGAGGATATTTCCTATCATAGCTGAAGTGTGAATCAGCCTTATGTTCCCTGCCTCCAGACCTCATTTTCCTGCCTCATCTCCCTGCTGAGAGATGTGATCCCCATAAATCTTTATGGGAGGCAGAGGGGCCAATGGTGTTTTTTCTGTAACTGCTTCATGCTGGCTTGGGATGTAGTCCCTACCTATTGGGCATTGTGGAACTCTTACCCTGCTGTGTCTAGTAGAGGCAGGGGAGCTCCTTGATGGCCAGGGGTGGTGTCTTCACTTGGAACTTGCTAGAGCCTTTGCTGAGTGATCATCTGAAGCTCGATGGTCTCTAGGAGAGAGGAAATGAATTTGGTTAAAAGATTTCATGGGAACTTCAGGGGTTGGATACCTATGATGCCAGATATGTTTGTTATAGAAATTTGCAGAAGAAAAAAGACAACCCTGGTCTGTTCCAGAATCCATGTGTTTCTTTAAAGTCTTAGAATGAGCAATTCCATTTTGGTTTGGTTTGGTTTGTCGGGGCCTAGTGCATGAGCTCAGTCTAAAACAATGACCTCTCATAATTTTGTTTAAAAAAATTCCCCATTTTTGGTCAGGTTCTCACTTAGATGAGAGTGTGACTAAAACTTATGGCCTTAGCCCCACTCTCAGTTACCATATCATTTTGGGTTTCTGGTCTCAGCATGTCATTCATAGGTTACAATGTCCTCATAGTTGCACATTTCTTTCAGCTCTTGTTATTCCAGTTGAAGATAGACCATATGACATTCTAGAGATGGCTGCATGCAAACATTTAAAACTTTTGAGAGAATACAGCACACCAGGGAGACTATTATTATGACTATTTGGAGGATAATACCAAGCGTTTGATGTATGCTCCTTACCCAAGGTCCCATAAACCAAACCTCCTAAAATTAAACAAATCAAAGAATGAACTAAAGAGTTTACTCACTTGACTAAGCAATTTCTTCATCAATCCCCTACCACTGAGTTTCTATAGTCTTCACTTGATGTATTTCCCCATAGGCTACAAATGCCAGCAGCTGCACAGGTAACTTTTTTTGTTTAGCTAATTCTATTATTTAGCATAGCTTTCCCAAAATAATTTAAAGTCTGTTGTGTGACTGTAGCCTCTATAGTAGAATTTGCTATGAAACCTATCATGAGCTGATCATTGCTTCTTTTATTGTAAACCATGGAAAAAGGACCTCACAAATGAGGCCCTTTCAGAAGCGTGAAGGCCTTCTGGCAATGTTCCCTTTAACCCATGGTGTGGGTTAAGAGGAGTGAACCAGTGTTTTGTTTTTGACTGATTATGAGGCAACACATGTACCATTAAAGTATCTTACCTACATTGGGCCTTTATCCTTTATCTATCAAAGTATAAGGTTACCCATGTATAAGGCAGGCTGCAAACTCCTTCACAAATAAAAGTATACCCCATAAGTGCACACAACCGACACCTTTTCCACTTCTATTGTTCACAGAGACACAAACAAGAAAAAACATTCAAAGATAAAAGTTTCATAACAGTAGAAGTCTTAATCTGTGAACTTGAGAAAAACTGTTCACATCAAGGATGGTGTCTTCTCCTTGGGAGAAATTTCCCTAGTTTGTTTTACCTCAAGGGTTCCAATGGGTGCACAGTTCCAAAAGTGTGGAGGGACCCTTCTCAGTTGCAAGACCATGAATTGAAAGCCCAAGGTCCTGAATGAAGTTTTGTTGTAGTGTGGATGGCAAGGATAGTCTTTTTCCAATGTTCTCAGAAGATCCAAACCATAAAAAGCTTTTATACCTAGAGAAAATACACTATAGCATAATAATCTACTTTTATAACATCAGGCCTCTTCCACTGGAAAGTTTTTATACAACCAGAAAACATGCATTGAAAATAACAATTGAATGAAATCCCTTTATAAAATGTTTAAATGTCCTACCAGGTGACCAGATGTACCTGAAGCTTTGTTTTCCCAGGAATATGGAATCAAGCATTGGTTATAAACTGTTCTCGTAATTTGTAAATCACTACACCAAAGTATTCAATCTGGATCATTGTATCTTTTCCATGATGAGTCATGGAATGCAGAACTTTTAATAATAAAAGCTTTAAGGACTCAGGAAGGACAAAATGGCCATCCTGTTTCTCTGTGAGTCCATGCTTAATTAACATTTGTCGTATATCCTCTTGGATACCAGTGGTTTTTCCAAATTAGCTGCATAGCACTGACAAGGAAATTTGGTTATTTTTGTGGTTTATAATAACTTAACACAATAACTATAATTATAATTGATAGCATATACTTAAGCATTAGAATTTTAGAAATCCTATACAGTTTAGGAATATGTATTAGTATTATTCACAAAAATATAACCTAAAGAAGATTGAACATCATTTTGGCAAACCTATGTAGCTAAACACATAAAATAATCCTGTTTACTTTTCTTCTAGATGTTTTCAGGGGCCCTCATCCAGAAAGCCAGGCCTTATGAAAGACAATTTTGAAACTGAAGTTTGATTTTAGAGTTCTAGATTACCATAAATTATTTATTTTGGCAAAATAATGACTCAAATTTTAAAGAAGCAAAAACCTTTTATAACCTTAAAAAACACACACACACACATTCTACCGTTCTTACACACTTTGCATGTAAAACTGTTTTTAGTAGTCTTAATTGCATGTCATAATGCAGAATTTCAATGGAAGGCCTAGTAAGTCATGTTTTGATAAGGCTTGATTGTTTCCAGCATAGGTAGGGTTGTGGCCAATTCCACATGACCCCAAGTCTTACCTAGTTGAAAAGCAGACAAGTTAAACAAATTTTAAAAGTCAAAAAAGCAGTTTATAACCTTAAAGCATTTAGCAAACCTAATATTTGAACAAATTTAGACCACATGTTTACATTTTAAAGACATTTGTATTTTACCAATAATGTTGAAAACCATCTTTATTTCCCAAGGATTGCTAAAGCCACATGAAGTAAAAGGCATTATACTTTCTGCTTTTCTGACAAAATATTTGATTTAATCTCTTATTATTATTAAACCATTAATTTAAAACTTTGCAGAGGAAATTAACCAGTTTGCACAGAGAGAAAGATGCCAGAGACTGACTGGTAAGAAATTCTTAACCCTTTTGCCGACATGCTAGGTTTGTGGGTTCTCTCTCCCTGAGCAGCCCTGTAGACCCTGCTTGACAATATGCAAACAAACACATTGCCATGAATTAAGAATACACATTGATAGTTTACAAATTTTGGAGAAACTAGGCCAAAAGAGAGATGTGACTTAAATTCTATTTGTAACATTATACTAAACACGCTTAACGTATAAGGAAGCCTAAAATCCAAAAAGTTAGTTTAAGGATAAAAAGCTAGTGTGCTCCATTAATTCCTGCAGCCTGACAAAGGTAGCTTAGGAATTCCAGATAAATGGAATGGATGATGACTTGCTAGAAATGCATAGAAAACAAAATAACTATTTGCAGAACGAAATAAAGGCCTTCCACTAGAAACTAAAAAGCACCATGGTTTTATATTTATGGATACACAAGCTAAAGCCAGAGAAGAATAAGAGCAAGTGAATTAAAAATTGAAGCAAAAACAAATAAACAGAAAACCAACCCTCAGTTTTCCTATGCAATTTATCCTGGAGGATACAGTGTTATCTAAGGCCTCCAAAACCCCACATATTGAATACCTTATTCCTGATATAAAATTTACTATTCTTAAGTTTACTAATATCATCATACGTCCTGCGTAATCAAGAAATTCACCTTGGCACATGACCAATTAGTACTCTAGTACTCTCCACGCAAACGAGGAAACATAGTGTGAAGCAATGCAAGCATGGATGTGAAATTTGGTTCCACGCTAAATTCATCTTCATGCTTAACTGTGTTAAAAAAAAAATTGCCAAACTGTCAATGTCTTTCTTTACAAGATGTCTTATTTTACTTTAAGACTAAGAGCTTTAACTAAGAAAATATTTATTAGCCAAATGTCTCTAATTCTCTATCAGGATTTAAATAATATTTTATTATTTAAACTCTTTCCACATCTTTCTCCCCTACTTAATGATTCCTTACTAGTTTCATAAATAACATTTTCAAATCTGTAATTTAAGCTAACTTTTAGGTAACTTCTGAATTAGACAAAATTATTCTTTTTTCCACTAATAACAACGCTTTCTGGTGCATTTTGTATACAGAATTATATGTTAACTAAAATTTTTATCTTTAGTAACCTAAAACTTTAGTGAAACCCTAAAAAGCAAGAAGTCCTGAACTATCAGATATGGGCATTTATAGATAAGAACAATCCCACAATTTTAGAAACATATTTCCCCTACCACAACCCTCTCTTAATTGGGAATGACTCAGATGTTAAATGAGTATCAAAAATAACTTTAACATTTTAATTTACCTGAAAAGTTTACCTAAAACATTTATCCCATTCACTGTACTTAATTTTTACTTTTAACAAGGGAGACATGAGACATCAATCCACATATGTAAAACATTAAACATTAGTTTGGTCTGGAAAGGCGGGACAACTTGAGGCAAGGAGGGGGCTGGGGGGCTTTCAGATCATAGGTGAGAGACAAATGATTGCATTCTTTTGAGTTTCTGGTTAGTCTTTTTGAAGGAAGCAGTCAGACATGGATTTATCTCAGTGAGACTTTGAGTAAAATGGGAGGCAGGCTTGCCCCAAGCATCTCCCAGCTTAAATTAACACTGACATTTTAAAGTATCTAGCAAAGATAAACATAAAATTCAGAAAAAAAAATATATGCTGACAATTCTGAAGGCCTTTCTATTTTTATTCCACCAATAATGTTAAAGCTAGCTTGTTTAGTAAAGTTATACTTAGGTCACATGAACTTGAAAATTGCTTATTTACGTAATTTATGAATGCTCTCTATAAGCCAATTTGGTAGACACAACATATAACAATAAGTGTAGGTACAAGGAAACATATCTAGATGTGTATACACACATATACAAAGATCCGATAGCTTGGAATGTTAGCCATGAGATAGCAATACAAGCTTACCAGTTTTACTTTGCCCCAGTGGATAATTTAAGGAAGGCTGTGAACCAAAATTTCAGGTAAAGCGGTATCCGTGGGAGTTTGATGTTTAAAGGCTAAGCTCCCCAGACTCCCAGGAGCACTGGGGCCAAAGAGTCCCAAAGGAGGGTGTTACCTGTTAACCAGGAACCCTGCTTAGAACAGCAGCACAAAAGCATGGATACATGCAATGCCATCCCACTTTCCCATTAGACAGTAAACTTCAGATTCTAAACAATTTTGGGTCCAAGCAACATTGCAACTGTGATAGAAAATTCCAAGGAGCGCTCATTACTATACCTCAGAACCTCTGCAGAGAGCATCTTCTCTGGAGAGTTTGAGGTCCATATGATCCCCCCGAGTAGCCTCCTGTGGGGTTCAGTCTTAAGAGTTCCAGATGTCTCTTGGCCTTAGGTGGGCACCGGTGCCACTTTGCATGCATTCCCTCCAGAGTCTACTATGAGCTGTCGTTTGTTACCTGTGTGTAATCCCAGACTTTTAGCATCCTTGTAATTTGATAAGGCCATGTTTTCCCAGGCTTCCCGTTCTATGAACTTTAATGATAAGAACCGGAGGCTTGGTGGGTTTCCTTTGCCCTTAGCCAGTTGAATAGGGGAAGGGAAGAATTCAGCATAAGAAAAAAAGGTTTGAGTCACCTGAAACAAATAGGAGTTTGCTCCAAGCTGCGCCACACCTAGGAATCAGGGACCATGTGTAGAAAAAATTTTTAGAAAGTCCTTTCCCCTTCTGGCAGGGTAATTATTCTCATTTGTTCCTAGGCCTTCAGGCAATTCCAGGGAGTGACCTCAGCCAAATGTCCTCAATTTCCAAGGAGCTACTAGAAAACAGTCATTGAAAGACTGAAAAAAAAAAAAAAAAAAAGAGGAGAGAGACAGAGGAGTAAAAAAATGAAAAAGACCTAGATTCCTTAAGCAAATTGGGCAGTGGTGGTTAGGCTTTGCCTGTAGAAACCCCTTAGTTTCACTGACCATGGCCAGAAACCTGCAGTTGCTTCTATGTTTAGGCGCTGCCCACCGAGTCCCAGGTTGGAAAGGAAAAGAGAGAGAAAGAGATTCCCCCATGTGGAGCAGAAAGAAGGAGAAAGGAGAAGAATAGATTCCAAACTTTGGGCTTACCTCTTCCTCCTGGCTAGCTCTCAAAAATATGTTAACAGTGAAGGGTGTCCACGTTCTTGGTGTCTTGAACAAAGAATTGGACAAAATGCACAAACAAAGCAAGGAAGGAATGAAGAGATTAGTAAAAATGAAACTACATTCCACAGGGTGAGAGTGGGCCCAAGCATAGGAGCTCAAAAGCCCTGTTACAGAATTTTTGGAAGTTTACCCCCTAGGATTCCATTGGTTGCTTGAGGTATGCCCTATGTAAATAGAGAAGATGAAGTAAAGTTACAAAGTCGTTTACTTGGTCTATACCCTATGGTGATATTTCCTGTCATAGCTGAAGTGTGAATTGGCCTTACGTTCCCTGCCTCCAGACTCTGTTTTCCTTCCTCACTCCCTTGCACTATTATTTTAGACAATTGACAGTTTATCTATCCCATCTTATAGGCAATTGCCAGGAAAGTTGTTTATACTTACTGCTTTTAATTCTCTGCATCCTATTCTGTTGTTAATTACCTCCAATTAGGTATTTATTCTCTACTGAAGTCATTCTATTTTTTATTCTATTTAACTACTATCCTGACACTAAATGTACCATTTTTAGAAAGTTCACCAATGATTGACTCTACCAACACCATCTTTTCAGCTTTATCAGTGACTACCATTTTTCCCACTTTAATCATTTATATGTTTTACTCTTCCTTGAACTCTCAGCAGCTTTGACAAAATCATTACTTCTACCTTATTGAAACACTTTAATGTCTTAGTGAAATGACCTCATTAAAGTCACAGAGCCTTAGTTTAACATTTATAAATGAGTGTAATTATCTTGCAGGATTGTTATGATGATTCAATGAGGTAATACGTGTAAGAATTACCAGTGGTTGGCTTTTAGGATGGACTCAATGAAGAGAAGCAAATGTAATAATAATTAATTCCTTAAGTATGCTAATCTTGTCTGTAGGTCATATCTATTCTTTATGAATTGCAAATGATCAGAAAGCATTCCTATATTATATACAACTTCAAACTCAATTTTGATCATAAATATAGCAAAATATCTGAAACATAGCAAAAGTCCAGTAAATAATTGTTAGAATTTATGAATTCTACTGTTGCTTCAACTTCTTTTTTAACAAGGAAGCATCAAACTAAATAATTTGTATGCTTATTTTTCAGCAGGACATGTAGAAAATTGCCTGTGTTGTCACCCTATGCTGCCTATAGCTCAATCTTTGTCAACATGGTTCAAAAGATACTTTAGCATTTACCTGATACATGATATTGAAGACTTAATTTCTTCAGACTGTGGAGCCACAACCTAGTGCTGAAGTCCCAGATTCCTTTAATAAGCCTCTACACTTAAACTTTGTGAATTCACAAACCGTATTTTTTTCTTATTGTAAATTTTGTTGTATTAGAGTTTTAATTATAGATAAATTATTAAATTAGTTGTTCTTATATAGATGTACTTTTCTTAACAGGAAAAATACTAAGACTATAGATAGCAAATTTCAATACATTTTTATATTGACATCATCTAACACAAATTGTCAAATATAACCAAAGCTATACATTTATCGTGGTTTATATTACCCATATGTAGCACAATTCTAATCCCCATGTGTCTGAGTTATAGATGGTTGGAGTCTTCCGTGAACTTTCATTTCAGGCTTTATTATTTCTTATGTGAGGTAGCCTCTCTAGACTCAACCCATTACAAAAAAATTATGCCTGTATTTCCTCCATCCCTTTCAATCAACTAAATATGTTCACATCAATGCTGAAATAGGAAATTAGTTTTATAGTAGCAAGATCATTATATGATAATTGTTTCTTATAAGGCTATAACCTTGGACAAGGGGATAATAGAAAGCAACTTTATTCGTTTAAAATACAGCATATGTATCTTTTTTTCAGTCACCAATCTGTGTCTTATTTCATCTCTAACCCAGCTCTGCACTTCTTTTTATAAACTTTCCTTTTATTCACTTGGCTTCAGATATAACACATTCTCTTGAATTTTCCTTTTACTTCAGTGGTAGCACCTTCTCAATCATCTTTGCTTAGTTTGTTTTTTCCCATTTCCTCAACTTGAAGCAGTGGAAAGCCTTAGGACTGGGTCATGTTCCTATTTAGAAACATATTCACTCCCTAGGTAAGCTCATTACTTACTTCCTCTACTTTAAATACTAGTCATATAATAGTGACTGGTAAATTAAAATTTACCAGTCCAGCTCTGACCTCCTACCTACCTTTCAGAACCTTATACTGTATTCAGCTGACTAGTTGAAATCTCCACTTGAATTTCTGATCAGTGTATCTAACTTAAAATTTCCCAAAGATACACAATTGATTCCCTGTTTTGTCAATTATACCTCCTATGCTAGGGATTCCTATCTCAATAAGCTGCAACACCATTCACCCAATTGCTCAGGCCAAGACTTTTTATTTCTCTTTTTTCTACTAGTGTGCTTTATCTGAATAAATAGTACCACCATTTACCCAGTAAAGTGACCACCCTTAAGCCTTAATTTTGAAGCATCCTCAATTAGTCTCTTACTTCCATTTTTGTTTATCCAAACTAGTCCTAGCAATTATTAAGAGGAAGAGTTGCCTTCAGTTTTTCCCTCTATTATTCTGTTCCAGCCACAGTGATTTTATTGTTTCTTGACTACCTAAATACAAGCTTAATTCAGAGTATTTGTTATCTATTGCATCATAAATAGTTGTTGACTGGGCTCAGTGCGATCTCATTTAAGGGCACTTTATGTTGTTTGATGACAATTGATAAAGTTTTATCCTTTGAGTGGGAAATGTAATATTGTCATCCTTTGAGTTGGAAATGTAATATTGAATAAACATGTCATTCACCACCTGCTTGATACCCCAGATGACACTCACTAAAGTGGTTCCTGTACCACTCAATTCTAAGAAATACTGGGTCCTGATTTCCAAAACTGCTGAAAAGAAGATGCTGTCTCCATTCATGTCTCTTCTTTCCAACCCTAAATCACTTAACTGATTGGAAAGATTCAAAAAGGCCTGCAGGAAGGAGAATCAAGTTAATTTAGTATTTTACTAGTGAGCTTCTGCTTAAAAAAAAAAAAAAAATCTAAATCATACCCTTTGCTCAATACCACTACTTAATTTCTGTTATTCATTTGCAGCCCAGCAAGAACTATTACCAGTGTTATTTCTAATATAGAAGAGCTATAGTCACTCATAGTAAAAGAAAAAACCTCATATTATGATAATTCACAAAATATTAATAAGCAATCATATAAATACCCAAAATGGATTATAAATCATGTTATAGTGATTTTTATCCTAATAGTTTGATTTTAATTCTGAGTAGACCTGACATTTTTCTTAAATGTAGAACAGTGGTTCTCAGACAAGAACAATTTTCTCTTCCAGAGTACAAATGTCTGGAGACATTTTTAATTATCACAACTTGGGGTTGGTGGAGGATGTTACTGACATCAAGTGGATAAAGGTCAAGGATGCTGCTAAACATTACAACCCTAAGTGCATCCTACTTTGTCTCTTGCACATAAAGAATTTTCTGGCCCTAAGTGCCAAAAGTGCCAAGGTTCAGACATGTTAATCTACAGTAAGTAAATATAATAGCAGAAAATTCACCAGTAATACTCTTTTAGAAAATTACATACTTTTTTAACTTGTGTAAGCCATATACAGTAAAGTATAAAAATTGATTTGTTTTAAAGTAAGAAATCATAATAAAACACAATTGAAGGTTATTTTAAAAATTACCATAATATAAAAATAAACTTTCTATATTTTACAAAAAAGAAAGTATGAAAGATAATATGTAGGGTTCCCCCCTCCTCTCACCCCTTAGTTTTCTTATTTGTAATTTCTTCATGAATTTGTCTCTGTTTACGGAAATTGTGTTGCAAATGTATGGTAATTACAAATTTTCTTTTATTAGGCATTGATCTAAAAGAATGTCATGTACTTTAAAAATTCATAAATATTTATGTTTTCTATAAAATAGTAGTCATTTTCTAAGATGTTTATGAAAACATGAGGCAGTTAAGAGGTTATCTGAAAATATGACTAAATTCAAGGCCAAAGAGAAGTTTAAAGTTAAGAGTTGTGAACAGCAGATCCAATAAAAAGACCATAAGGCCAGAGGAGGAATATTTTACTCTACACAAAATTGATTTTCCTAGAAACCATCAGGGTGAAATGAATTATGTTGTTCTTAGGATTCTTCTTTAGAGTTTTTTCTCTTCTTTATCTACCAAATACTTTCCAAGGAGATTTTATTTGTTCTCCTAGGTTTAACTCTTGCTTGTATACTTATTTCATTACAATGTATGATCCTCCTTAGTTCTTCTCCCTGAGTTCTAGGCAAAACTATACAACTGGATGCTTAATAAAAAACCAGAGAGAATTCAAAGTGTTGGTCTGGGTTTGTTTCATAGACAAATGAACTTTGCAGTCACACAGGAACCCACAGCCACAAGGGCATTTTCGTTTTACACAAGGTACCACAGATTATGCCGCCTTCCTCCTGTATGTCAGAGTCTGAATTCATCCTTCCCACTAGACCATTTTCTCCTAATAATCAATAATCTCCAGTCCATTTCCTCTGGGTTTCTTGTTCTATATAGGCAATAGCATTCCACACTTTTAACTACTTTTTAGATGTTTATTTCCATGTTTTCAATAGTACCTTTGTATTGTCATTACTTGACTTCTCTGTTTTAGAATTCCTTTGGCTTCCCTTTGTACAAGATGGATAGTCAGTTCCCTGACACCCATTCCAAAAAACAAAACAAAACAAAAAACACTTCTCTTTGTGCACACATAGGGATTACATCAGATATTTTAGTCAAATCAACCCCTAGGTTATATATTATTGTGACTACATAAATATTAGTCACATATCAGCTACATTTGACACTTTGAGTATATTTATTTTCTTATGCTATCTTTTATTTTCTCTGAGGTAATATCTGAATCATATTAAAACACTTCTTTGAGACATCTCTTCCTTGGTCTTTGTCTTTCCACTTCAATCTGGCTGTTTCCTCTCTGTGTTTAACAGGATCTCCCTTCAACATAATCATGGGAATTTCCTTATCATTTCCGCTATGTTAGTTTTTTTGTCTTATAACTCCATGAATATTTCTCTTTGTTTGTTTCTCATTTGATAAGTATATCCCAAAGTATTTTCCTGGGAAGTATGAATATAAGATTATTTTTGAGCTTTTGGGCAGTGGATATTGTAAATTGGCACTATTCAGTGTCTATTTTCAGCACCTTCTAATGTAGCTCCCATTACTTCACTTCTGCCTGAAAAGCTGTAAACATTTCACAGATCCCCTTTATAGAGGGTGCTGGATATAGTTTTTATTTCACCAGTCTTACTCACTTTTATTTTTTTTTTTTTGGTAAAATTTAGACAGCAGGAGGCTCCACTTAAACTGTTCTTTCTGTTTTTACTGCTAAGCATGGCCTTAGAAGGCTTTGGACTTTCTATAGCATTGTCAGGTATATCCTCATCCAGTCATGAGTTTGCTCTTACTTGGGTTACTGTATCAGTTACTCCATCTTTTCTACATAAGACATATGGCCCAAGGCATCTATTTTGTTGATGTACATTACAGTGGGCCCAGTGTAATAGTAGATCTAGGTAAAATAACAGTAGTCACAATCACTGTTGAATATTATGCTTCACACACATACAATCACACACACAATCTGCCAGTAGCGGAATTCAATGTTCTGTGTCCAATACAGCACTAGCTACTGGTGTCCATCCAATATATTAGAAGTAAAATTTCATTTGTTTCTTTATTTAAATGTTTTAATTTTCTCCTCCTTATGTTCATAATTTCCTTTAAATCTTTAAGCATATGTCTAAGGGCTACTGGAAACTGTTTGCTAATTTCATTAACTCATTCCTGTGAATATTATGTTTTGAATATATAAATAATGCTATCCTGAATTAAGAATGTTAAAATTTGTATTGAAAAGCATTTAATTTGATTGAGGACCAGCTTGATCATTTTATTGGCAGCTGTTGAATAATTTTTACTCTAAGAAGGATAAAGTACTGTGATCTCTGAGTATCCAGAGAATGGGCCAGGTATTCAATGTGATCTCTCTAATCTAATGGGCAGTTGAACATCTCCTGATCTTTTGTGTGCTCTGGTAATCGTTGATGTTACAGTTCTCTTGTTTTTTGCCTAGCATTGTTGAATTTTGTAATGTATAGGCATTAATTCTTATTCAGTGAAAGAATCAAAAGGACATGTATGCATTTTAGTCTATACTATGGACTTTCTCTGTGTTCTTCCTTTGACTCTAACACTCTATATTACAAATTCAGTTGACTATCTTATCTCCTCAAAACTTAAACACACATATACACACATCAAATCCGGTAAGGGCTTTATTTTTGGTATTTTATTATTACTATTATTAATGTTGGAAATTTTGCCACGTAGTTGAGGATCCTTTGATGTCTGTTTATATTTGGGGATGTAGTGCCAAGAAAAAAAAAAGGGGGGGATTCTAACATTTTATGTTTATGTGTGGGGTCTAGTACAAAAATAAGGCTCATCACCTACCTAGACTTCTCATTGTATAAGACCCAGTTATAATATGTATTTGCATTTTTATTTACTTTCTGAAAGACAAATCTTCTAGTATGTTGCTCTGTGGTATAATCCTGGTTTTCCAACTTTTCTGAGAGCTAAGTGGTATCAATAGTGATGAGACCCCACACTTCAGGATGGAGACCTTTATTTTATTACTTTTTATTCTAGTAGAGTTTTATAGTACTCAGTTAAGCATAGTTCCAAAATGACTAGAATAATTCTGTATAACCTTTCACCAGATAAACCTACTTCTTATGGTTTTGAAATAAGAAGTAGATGGGGAATTCCATGCTGCTTGGAGCATCCTGAAGTCTGGCTTCTCATATAGTCAGAAATTATTTATGATTATCTTCCCCAAGTTTACTATTATCTACAGTGATACCTGGCTTCTGTAATTTTCTCCTATTTGTGGCATTCTGCAATATAATTTTATTGATTACAGTATTCTTGCTCTTACTTAGGTTACCGTATCAGTTACTCCATCTTTTCTACATTATAAAATATTGTTTGATTTTTACATTTGTATTATACTTGACTGTTTCATTTATCTGTGTGATCCATTTTGTGCTTATGAAAATACAATTAACACAAATTTAATGGAACTTTAAATGAGTCCAAAGCTAATGTTTATTTTTATTGAGAGTCATAATATCCTTTTTTATCTTTTTAAAGTTTCATTTAAAATTGACATATAATTGTACATATTGACTGGTGTTAGTGTGATGCATAGATTGTATAATGACCAAGTCAGGGCAATTACCATATCTATTACTTTATACATTTATCATTTCTTTACAGTGGAAACTTTCAAAATCTTCTCTTCTAGGAATCTTAATATAAATATGACATTGTTATTAGCTATAGTCACCCTACTGTGTAATAGAACACCACAACATATTCTTCCTGTTTAACTATAATTTTGTGTCTGTCTGCCAACCTCTCTCCAGCCCCCTTTCATTCTCTCCTCCTCATCTTCTGGTAACCACCATTCTATTCTCTACTTTTTCTTTTTATTTTTTTTCTTAGGGAGATGGAGTCTCACTCTGTCACCTAGGCTGGAGTGCAGTGGCACCATCTCAGCTCACTGCAACTTACACCTCCCAGGTTCAAGCGATTCTCCTCCCTCAGCCTCTTGAGTAGCTGGGACTACAGGTGTGCACCACCATGCCCAGCTAATTTTTTTATTTTTAGTAGAGACGGGGCTTCACCATGTTGCTCAGGCTGGTCTCGAACTCCTAACCTCAGGTGATCCACCAGCCTTGGCCTCCCAAAGTGCTGGGATTATAGGTGTGAGCCTCCACACTTGGCCTCTACTCTCTACTTCTATGAGATCAGTTTTATGAATGAAATCATGTGGTGTTTGTCTTTCTGTGCCTGGCTTATTTCATTTAACATAATGTCCTCCAGGTTCATCCATGTTGAAGCAATTGACAAGATTTCATTCTGTTTTATGGTTGAATAGTGTTTTGTGGTCCATATATATATATGTATATGTGTGTGTATATATATATATGTGTGTGTGTGTATATATATGTGTGTGTATATATATATATATATATATTTAGTAGAGCCCCATCTCTACTAAAAATGTAAAAATTAGCTGGGCATAGTGGCGCACGTCCATAGCCCCAGCTACTTGGGAGGCTGAAGCAGGAGAATTGATTGAATCCGGGAGATAGAGGTTGCAGTGAGCTGAGATTGTGCCACTGCACTGAAGTCTGGGTGACAGAGCAAGACTCCGTCTCCAAATATACATATATATCTTTATCTATTAATCTGTAGATGAGCACTTAGATTGATTCCATATCTTGGCTATTGTAAATAGTGAAGCAATAAATGTGGGAGTAAAGTAACTCTTTGTCATATTGATTTTATATTTGTTGATTATATTCCCAGTAATGGGATGGCTGAATCATATGGTTGTTTTATTTTTAAAATAAAAATAAAGAGGTTTTGTGGAACCTCTTTACTGTTTTTTTCTAATGACTATAATAATTTACATTCCCACCAGTGGTGGTGGTGTGGAAGTGTTTCTTTTTCTCTGCATTCTCACCAACAATTCTTATCCTTTATGTTTTTGATAATAGCAAGTTTAACAGGAGTAAAGTCATATCTCATTGTGGTTATGATTTGCATTTCCCAGGTGACTGACAATTTTGAGAATTTTGTACATACCTGTTGGCCATTTTTTATGTCTTTTTTGATAAATGTCTGTTAGGAGTTTTTGCCCCTGTTTAATTGGATTGTTTTTGGTTTTTTGCTGTTGAGTTATTTGGGTTCCTTATACATTCTGGATATTAATTCCTTACCAGATGTATATTTTGCATGTATTTTCTCTCATTCTGTAAGTTATCTCTTCCCTCTGTTGTTCATTTATTTTCCTGTAGAGACACATTTTAGTTTGTAATAATGTCATAGTTAATAATTTGGTAGTAATTCCATATGTCTATTTTTGCTTTTGCTGCATGTGCTTTTGTGTAGTCTTACCTGATAATTTCTTCCCCAGTCCAATTCCATGAAGCATTTCCCTTGTTATTTACTAATAGTTTCTTAGTTTTGGATCTCACATTTAAGGTTTTAATCCATTTAGGATTGCTTTTTGTTTACTCTGAGAGATTGGGGTCTAGTTTCATTCCTTTGCTTATGAATATCCAGTTTTTCCAGCACTATTTTTTGAGTGACTGTTATTTCTTCAATGTTTGTTGTTGGTACCTTTGTTGAAAATCAGTTGTCAGCAAATGTATGGATTTATTTATGGTTTCTCTATTCTGTTCCATGGGTCTATGTGTCTATTTTGATGCCAGTATCATGGCATTTATACATTTATAATATAATTTGAAGTCAGGTAGGGCGATACTTTCATTTTTGTTCTTTTTGCTCAAAATTGCTTTGGCTATCTGGGGTCTTTTGTATTTTCAATATAAATTTTAAGATTTTTATATAAGGATTATATTGAATCAGTAGATCACTTTGGGCAATACGGCCTTTATATCAATATTAATTCTTCCATTTCATGAACATGTGGGATTTCTTTATTTCTTTATGTCTTCAATTTCTTTTACCAATGTTTTATAGTTTTCATTGCAGGGATCTTTCAGTTCCTTGGTTAGGTTTACTCATAGATATTTTCAGTCAATTTTATCTGTTTAAAACCCAGCTTTTCATTTTGTTGATACCTTGTATATTTTTTAGTCTCTATTATATTTATTTCTGCTTTAAGCTTTATTATAAATTTTCCTCTTCTTGTTTTAGGTTTCTGCCTTGATTTTCTACTTCCTGGAGGTGAAGCATAGGTTATTTATTCAAGATCTTTATACTTTTTAAATGTAAGTGATTACTGCTACAAACTTTCTACTTAGAACTGCTTTTACTGCATTTCATAGCTTTTGGTATTTTGTGTTTCCAATTTCATTTGTCTCAAAGACATTTTAAGTTTCCTTTTTTAATTTATTTATTTACTCATGAGCATATGTTCAAGAGCATATTGTTTAATTTTCATATATTTATAGTTTCAAAGCTTATCCTATGATTGATTTCTAGTTATTCCATTGTGGTTACAAAAGATTCTTGACATAATTTTGATTTTTAAAAAAATGTGTTAAAGCTTATTTTGTAGCATAACATATGGCTATCCTGAAGAATATTCTATGTGCTGATGAGAAAAGTGGGTATTCTGCAGCTTTTGGGTGGAATGTTATATAAATGTTTGTTAGGTTCATTTTGTCTAGAGCAGTTTAACTTCAATATTTATTGGCTGATTTTTGATATGGATAATCTGTCCCTTGCTGAAAATGGGATGTGAAAGTCCCCTACTATTATTATATACAGACAATCTCTCTCCTTATGTCTGTTAATAATTGCTTTATATAATTAAGTGCTCCAGTGATGGGTGCATATATATTTGCAATTGTTGTATTCCACTGCTATACTGACTCTTTCATCATTATAAAATGACCTTCTTTGATTTTTTACCATTTTTCACGTAATGTCTATTTTATCTGCTATAAGTACAGTTACTCCTGCTCTTTTAGGTTTTAATTTGCATGGAATACCCTTTTCATCCCTTCATTTTCAGTTTATTTGCATATTTATAGGTAAAGTAAATTTTCTGTAGGCAGCATATAGTTGAATCTTTTTTTTTTTCCAAATCTATTCAATCACTGCGTCTCTTTTAATTGGTTATTATTGATAGGTAATGGCTTACTACTGCCATTTTTCCTGGTTGCTTTGTAACTTCTTTCTTCCTATGTCTTCCTTTGTGCTTAACTGATTTTATCTGGTTTATTTTCTTCCTTTTTATTCTTGATGTGCCCTACAGTAACAGGTTTTCCCTTGTAGTTACAGTGAGGCTTACCAAAAACATCTTAGAGTTATTTTTAACAAGTTATTTTTAACTAATGACAACTTACCATTGATCACAAAATATAAAGAAAACAAACAAAAACTATTAAAAAAAACCCTCTACATTAACTTCATTTCTCCTACATCTTGACTTGTCTCAATTTTCACATATTTATGTTGTTTGTCTGTTCAATTATTGTCTTTTTTATAATTACAGTTTTGCCTTTTAGTCTCTATACTGTAAAGATATTAGTGATAGACACACCACAATTACACTGAGAGTATTCTGAATTTGTATACTTACTTTTACCAGTAAGTTGTATCCCTGAAGATGTTTTCTTCATATACTTTATCATCTCTTTCTTTCAGAATAAGGAACTTTGGCTTTTACTTGTAAGAGAGGTTTGGTGGTGATGGTTTCCCTCAGCTTTTCTTTGCCTGGAAAAGTCTTTATTTCTTGTTCATGACTGAAGGATAGATTTCTTAGATACAGCATTATCTGTGGTGGGGTGTTTCTTTTTTGTTGTTTTTTATTTTCCTTCATGATTCTGAATGTTATCCCACTGTCTCCTGTCTTTCCTCTGAGAAGTCTGCTTCCAGGCATATTGGAGCTTGTTTTGTATGTTATTTCCTTCTTTTCTCCTGCTCGTTTTAGAATCCTGTCTTTTTCATTGACCCTTGAGAGTTTGATTATTATGCTCTTGAAGTAGTCTTTTTATAGTTTGAATTTGACTGGCAATCTTTCACCTTCCTGTACATATATATATATATATATATATATATATATATATATATATTATACACACATACACACACACACATATATGTATACACGTTTCTCTAGGTTCAGAAAGTTGTCTCTTTGAGTAAGCTTTTTACCTCTACCCTTCCTTTGTTCACTTCCTTTTGAAGGCCAGAAACTCTCAAATTTGCTCTTTTGATGCTATGCCATAGAGCTTATAAGCTTTCTTTGTTCTGTTTTGTTCTCTTCTGACCTTATATTTTCAAATTGCCTGTCTTCAAGCTCACACATTCTTTGTGTGAATTTGATATATTCTGCTATTGAGACCCTCTAATGCATTTTTCAGTTATTTATTCTATTTTTCATTATGTTTGATACCTTAAAAATCATTTTCATCTCTTTCTTAAATTTCTCTAATAAATTTCTGAAAGATTTCTCTATACTTTCTTGAAGTTCATCAAATTTCTTAAAATACCTATTCTAAATTCCCCATCTGACAAATCACATAGCTCCATCTCTTAAGGGTAAGTTGCTAGCACTTTATTTAGTATGTTTGGCTAGGGCATATTTTCTTAAATATTCTTGATGCTTATGGATGTACATCAATGTCTGAACATTGAAGGATTTTACATTTATTCCAGTCTTCACAATCTGTCCGTGTTTGTACCTGTCCTTCTTCAAAGAACTTTCCAGGAATTCATAGGGTACTGACTGTTTAGTTTCCTAAGTCAATGATCACTGCTGCAGTTTCAGCCCTGGAGGATGCCCTAAGACCTTGTTTATGAAATTATCTCACAGTATGTGAGGTCACTAAATCAATGAACCTGCAGGGACACCAGGAGAAAGTGCACTGGATTCCCAAAGTCCCTTTCTCATTTTCCTTTCTCTCCATCAAGTGGAGGGAGTCTCTCTTTTCACTGTGCTTCGTGGGGCTGGGCAGGGATTATGTAGGCAGTGTTACACTGTCCTTTCTATCCCTTTCAATGTGCCTTTTCTTACTATTTTTCTAAAACCAGGTACCGTAATCCCTCATTTTGTTTTCTAGCTTTTGTGAATGTATTTTATTAAATGGATATTTGTTCAAATTGTTCTTTCTTTGTGTATGTGGGAGAAGGGGCACTCACTGGAGGGCTCTTTTCCACCATCTTACTCTACCTCCTTATAATATTATTTCTTAATGAAAATTTTACTGTGGACCAAAAGAAATTGGATCAACAACTTTGAATGCATAGTAATTAAACACAAAGTACAGTGTAACATAAAATATTTCTTTACTGCATTAACAATTAAAGAAACAATTTTGTTTAAATATCATATAAATACAACAAATTGCCTATATTATATGTGTAGACCTTAAAGTTTTCATGAACTAGACGTGGTGGTGTACGTTTCATCAATATTAAACACTACCTCAGATGTTTTAGATCAATGTTCATGGTTTATCAACTTCCCCTTACCACCCGAATCACAAGCACTATGATGACATTTAGAATCACAGATTTGTTTTTACACCTTCCAGATCTCATAAAAGTTGAACCATACCACATATACTCAGTTGTCTCTCATTTATCACTGAATTTATGTTTGTAATTCCTTGAAATTTTGCTTTTTGTGGTAGCTAATTCATTGTAATTGAGTTACAGTATTCCATTATGTGAAGAGACCAAAATTCATTGGTCTAATTTACTGCTGATGGGCATTTCAGCTAATTTATAGTTTAGGATTATCATTAATTGCCTTCTTGAAAAATTAAAGTATGCTTTTAATGAAATGAAAGTTCATCTATTGAGTATACACTAAGAAGTGGAATTTCTGAATCATAGACAATTTTTGCAATCTCCTTCTTTATGCAATGCCAAAAAAATTTTCCAAGGTGGTTGTGCACTGAACTAAATTGTTGTGTGTTGTGTACCCTCAAAATTTATATATTGGAGCCCTTACCTCCAATGTGGTTGTATTTGTGTAAGGAAGGAATGAAGGTTATCTGGGATTATTAGAAGCGTAGAGCCCTTATTTTACAGAAAATTAGTGTCTTAATGAGCAGGGACACTAGAGAGCTTACTTTTTCTGTCTCCAGACATACTCACCAAGAAAAACTTTGTGAAAAGGCTACTGTTAAAATCCAGGAAAAAAAGCCATCACTAGAAACTAAACTTCCTGGTACTTGATCATGTATCTAGTGTCCAGAACTGTGAGAAAATAAATGTCTGTTGTTTAACCACCCCGTTATGGTTTTGTTTTGTTGGATTGTATTGTGTTTACTGAGCCCAAACAAATAAAGGCAGGTTGTACTAATTTTAACTCCCATCAACAATGTATGAAGGTTTATTTATTTATTTGTTTATTTAACCTTTTTATTTCCATAGATTTTTAAGGAACCAGTGGTATTTTGTTACATGAGTAAGCTCTTTAGTGGTGATTTGTGAGACTTTGGTGCACCTATCACCTGAGCAGTATATACGGAATTTAATTTGTGGTCTTTTATCCATTACCTCCTTCCCTTTCCCCTGAGTCCCTAAAGTCCATTGTATCATTCTTATGCATTTGCAGCCTCGTAGCTTAGCTCCCACTTATGAGTGAGAATATATGATGTTTGGTTTCCATTCCTGAGTTGCTTCACTTAGAATAATAGTCTCCAGTTCCATCCAGTTTGCAAATGCCATTAATTCATTCATTTTTATAGCTGAGTAGTATTCTGGGGTGTGTGTGTGTGTGTGTGTGTGTGTGTGTGTATGTGTGTGTGTGTGTGTGTGTGTATGTATATATATATCACAATTTCTTTATTCACTCTTTGATTGATGGACATTTGGACTGGCTCTATATTTTAGCAATTGTGAATTTTGCTGCTATCAACATGCATGTGCAAGTATCTTTTTCATATAATGGCTTTTTTTCTTCTGGGTAGATACACAATAGTAGGATTGCTGGATCAAATGGCAGTTCTACTTTTAGTTCTTTAAGGAATCTCCACATTGTTTCCCATAGTGGTTCTACTAGTTTACATTTCTACCAGCAGTGTAGAAGCATTCTCTTTTCACTGCATCCACGCCAACATTATTATATTTGATTTTTTTATTATGGTCATTCTTGCAGGAGTAAGGTGGTATCATATTGCAGTTTTGATTTGCATTTCCCTGATCATTAGTGATGTTGAGTTTTTTTCATATGTGTGTTGGTCATTTGTATATCTTCTTTTGAATATTGTCTATTCATGTCACTTTTTGATTTTTTTTTTTTTTTTTTTTTTTTTTTGAGACAGAGTCTTGCTTTGTTACCTAGGCTGGAGTGCAATGACACATTCTCGGCTTACTGCAAACTCTGCCTCCCGGGTTCAAGTGATTCTCCTGCCTCAGCCTCCTGAATATTTGTAATTACAGTCACCTGCCACAACACCCAGCTAATTTTTTTTAGTTTTGTAGAGATGGGATTTCACCATATTGGCCAGGCTGGTCTCAAACTCGTGACCTCAGGTGGTCTGCCCACCTCGGCCTCCCAAAGTGCTGGGATTTGTTTGAGATTTGTTTGTTTTTTTCTTGCTAATTTGTTTGAGTTCACTATAGATTCTGAATATTAGTCCTGTGTTGTATGTATAGATTATGAAGATTTTCTTCCAATCTGTGGATTGTTTATTCTGCTGACTGGTTTTCTGTTTGCTCTTTGCTGTGCAGAAGCTCTTTAATAAGTCCTATCTATTTAATTTTTTTTTTTTTTTTGCATTTGCTTTTGGGTTCTTGATCATTAATTTTTTTTTTTTCTAACTCAATGTATAGAAGGGTTCTTCTGAAGTTCTCTTCCAGAATTTTTATAGTATGAAGTTTTTAAGTTTTTGGCATACTTGTCAATGCTTAGTGTATTTCATCTTTTCCATTTAGTCCTTGAGGAAAATAGATAGTTAAATCACACTGTGATTTTGATTTTGATTTTCATTTTTATTATGACCAATAAAGTTATTTAAGTTTCCATTTACTTATTGGCCATTTGGGTATTTACTGTTTTATAAATTGTTGTAAATATTTACCCATTGTTTAATTGAGTTAATTTTATAGTAATAGCTGTAAACATTTTTTCCAATTTCAATTATTAACCATTCTTAGACTGTGTATTAATATTTTTCTTTAAGAAAATGCCTCCATTTATATTTCTATTTGAGTTTATTAACCTTGTTATGCCTTATGGATTTTGAGTCTTAGAAAATATTCCTGCTTTCTAAAATAGTTAAAAATTCTCACATTTTTTTCCCTATATATTTTCCATTTTTATTGTAGTAAAAACACATAAAATAACATTTGCTACTTTGAACCTTTACTAAGTGTACAATGTACAGTGGTATTGAGTACATTCATATTTTCATGCAAATATAATCACCATTCCTCTCCAGAGTCCTTTCAACTTGCAAGACTAAAACTCCATACCAATTAAATAACAACTGCCCATTTTCCACTCCCACCATCCTCTGGAAAACACCATTCTATTTTATTTCTCTATGATTTAACTGTAATTACTTTATTTTGTGATTGTTTTATTTTACTTAGTTTAATGTTCTCCATGCTCATATATGTTGTACTATGTCAGAATTGTTTTTCTTTTTAAGGATAAATCATATTCAATTCTATATATGTACCACATTTTGCTTATCCATTCATTTTTCAATGGGAACTTGGGCTGCATCCATCTCCTAGCTCTTGTAATTAACGCTGCTATGAACGTGAGTGTACAAATATCCCTCTGAGCTCAGGTTTTCACATCTTATGACTACATACCTAAAAGTGGAATTGCTGGATCACATGGTAATTATACTTTAAAATGTTGAGGAACCATTATACTATTTTCTGTAACTTTCTGTACCATTTTACCTCCTCACCAGTAGTTTACAAGACTTTAAATTTCTCCATAGTCTTTTCAACACCTATTTTATGTTTTCTCTTGGTAGCAGACATTCTCATTGGTGTAAGGTGATTCCTCATTGTACTTTTGATTTGCCCTTCCCTAATGATCAGTGATTTTGAATATCTTTTAATGTGCTCATAGGATATTTGTGTTTATTTTTTGAAGAAATGTTTATTCAAGTCTTTGCCTATTTTTAAATCAGACTGTTTGTTTTACTGAGTTTTGAGTCCTCTATGTATTTTGATATTAACCCATTGTCAGATACATGATTTGTAAAAATAGGTTTCTTATTTTGCGGGGTGCCTTTTTATTCTGTTGATGGTGTTTTAATACACAATTTAAAAAATGTTTATAAAGACCAAATTATCCATCTTTTCTTTTGTTGCCTGTGCTGTTGATGTCATACTTTCTAATACATTTTTATTTTCTTTTTATTCAATACTGGTGTTTTTGAGTCTACTGGAATTTTTTCTAGTGTTCGTTCTGAGACATTAAGGTTAGTAACCATCACCAAATTTAGGAAACCCCCTTTTCCTTACACTTACATTTTAATTTACATGCCGTTTAACCCCCTGCAATTGTGTGTTCTGCTGTTCTCCTTCTAGATTGTAAGTTTCTGGAAATATAGAAACTTGTTCCCTAAAATCTATTTTATATATTTATTTTAAAATGCCTAATATATATAAATGTCTCAGTAAGTATTTACTAAGCAAATAAAACTTGTATATTTATTTATAGAAATAGAAAGTAATCTTTTCTTGACATAAGTATTATTAATCAATTCTCAGACATGAAGTTACACAAAACATTGTTTATTAAGACGTAACATAAAAATGCTGATAAAATAATTGCCTAATCATATTTTATTATTTAGGATTCATTATCTACTTATGTGTTTAGATACAGTTGTATCATTTCTATGCAAATATTAAAAAGTAAAATATAAACAAAATCAATTGTTTAAGGCAGAGTCCAGCAAACATTTTCTGTGATGAGTCATAGTAAATATACTTTGCTGTGCAGCCATAATATCTCCATTACAACTCCTCAAAACTGCCATTGTAAAACATAAACAGCCATAGACAATATGTAAACTCATATATATGTCTGTGTTCAAGTAAACATGTATTTATTAAAACAAGTGGGAGGTGGATTTAGATCAAGGACCATACTTAGCAAACACTTAAGTTAAAAACATTTTTTTAAAAAAATTAATTTCACATTCAAAATCTTCAGAATTATTATTTGGCTCATAGCCATCAATGTCTATGTTTTCTATATAGTATATTTTGGCCCATCAAAATATTTCTGATGCAGCAGTGTTGCAAAAAATGATCCATATAGTCTAAAGCAACTGTGCAATAGAAATATAATGGGAGCTCTGTGTGTAATTTTAAGTTTTCTTATTACTACATATAAAAGTGTAAAACAAATGGGTTTCATGTTATATTTTACTTAAGCAAATTTATTCAATATTTTATCATTTCAGCATGTAATATATGTTAAAAAGTTGTACTGAAATATTTGTTATTTTTACATACTATTATGTACTGTATTTTGACATTCCGTATTTTTAACTTACAAATTGTCTTAATTTATACTAGCCACATTTTAAGTGCTCAATATTCACTACTACACAGTATAAGTCTAAAAGATATTCTTCCATGATCCTGATAAATCTGCAAACTTTTGAAGTTGTGGTTTTCTTTTCAAAGTATCCTATTGGAGGTTTTCAGAAACAAACAGTACTGTTATTTAAACTCACCATTCTTAAGTACTTTGATTACTGAATTTTTGAGAGTACAATTGTTTGGTTATGCTATCAGGAATAAAAACTGTAATACTACAACCATTTGGCTGACAGCTATTGTAAAATGTCATTTATTAAAGAGATCTAATTTTTTAAATTCCACTTCTTAAAATTGATGTAATACTATAATTAATTAACTTCCCAAAAGTAAATAGCTGCTATTTTAAATATCTCCTTTTCCTTTTCTCTCAATATATATAACCTATGCAAAAATTGTGTGTGCGCGTGCACGCGCACACACATGTGCACGCGTGTATGCATTTGCATCTATGGATAAGAGAGAGAAAGAGACAGAATAATGAAAGTATTTTATCTATGGTGTAGGGTAGCTGGGATTAGTAATTTGAAAAAAGCACTAGTTTGCGCTTTCAAAAAGTGTGATTATGATACAATTATTTCCTTTTAATCACAGTTAATTATCACCAGTTATCTTTCTCTTCTGAATATCACTCTCCCATCCTAAAGATACCTAAAACTGTACTTTTCAATTTATAGATGATTAGCAAAGATTACCTCCTGACACGTAACAATGACTTGATAAGTTAATTGCATGAAGTACAACTTTATCCATAGAAAGTCCTCTCACAAAATTAAAATTAAATGTTCTAATTGAGAATTGAAGGGAGTTTCTGGAATGACAGGTTATGTATCAGCCAGAGGTATGTAGCAATCTTTTGCCAAACAGAAAACTCGAGTGTATGTTAATCAAATTGTAAGTTTATTCCCCTACTGAGATTCATGAGTTTAAAAGCTGATATATGCTGGAAACCTCGGTAACCAAGCAGACTTGAATGAGCATCAAGATTTCAGCTGTTGAATTTTTGTTGGTGCTGTATTTATTATAAGGTCGAAAGGAGGAGGAGAGATGTTAATAAATATTTCTTTTGGTTCTGTGCGCTCAAGTAGGCCACTGGGCTTATCAAGTGGTTTTTTTGTTTGTTTATTTTTTTTCTGTTTTATATTTGGACTTTTTTGCTTGTTATCCAAAGCTTTTATTTTTGCTTGTGATTTAGCAAAATCCATGTAGTGCATACTTAAGATCCAACAACAAATTGTTTGATAAGAAAAAACAGCTAATGTGTATCTGAATGGAACAAGTATTGAACGATGTTTAAATAATATCTGGTGTAGTGAGGGGTGTGTGTGTGTCTGTGTATTCAATTATATTCACAAAGTGTGTGTATTCAGATGTTAGGTCTTGTATTATGATTGTGATATGCTTTTGCATTTTTTCCCCCTGTGGGCACTTAAGTAAGGATGTGATTAACTAGGTGACTCTTTTATCTTTTAGGTGAACCAATTCCTTTTTATTTGATAAGTCCATTGGTTTGCTTGAAAATGAAGAACTGAGAAAGAAGCATTTACAAATGAGGGGGTGGATGTACCCTGTGAAAATTATTATAAAACAGGAAGTATGATTGGGTTTGGTCCAACACCTTCAGCCCATTAAGGGTGTTGTACCAAACTCAGATTTTCATGAAAGTTGTGGCTTCCAGTATGCCAGGAGTGGAAAGTGTGTCTTCACTTGGGCCCAGTGTCTCTAAGTATTTGGCAGTTGACATGTTCAAACAACTATCAATAGCTGCCATAAAAATCCAGATTTCCTGATGCCAGACTTTAAGTTTATTGCACTGAAGAAGTTGCTTCTATATTTACCTCATGAGAAGGGAGACCAACAGGGGAGTGGGAAAGTACCAGTTCACTTGAATACAAACCCATTCACTAAATTTATCTAGCAAATGCACCGGGCCTTTGCATGCTCATAAAATAATGCAAGAATAAGGGATTTAAATTTTTTCTTCTCTTCTCTCTGACATGTTTTAATGTAATTTTTTCTCCTTTTTACATTAAAACCTCTCCCTAACTAGTGTGACATTTTAGAGTTACTTCTGAGTTCCAATGCACAACAGATGACAACCCAGAAGAGAGCAACATGAGCTAGTCGTTGCACTAAGAAGTGACCTTGCATGATACCTTTCCATAGTAAAATACATTAGAAGAAAATAGGAATATTAAACATTTTAAAAACCAGAGAGTGTTAAAGATATTGATATGTTTGGCCATCTTTGATTCCTCGGGTGCCTTTAAAAAGTAATAGAGTGGAACATACGCTTCATGTGCCTATCAATCGATTAAATTAACAAAAACAAAATGCTAAACAAACACTAAACTAAAATGTTGATTAGTTTGACCTTATTGTGATTCTGTTTATATAAATTAGAAATCGAGAACTGTAAAAATGATGCTGGCCATATGGAATACTTTGGACTCAATCCTTATGTTATCTGTCTATTCCCTGCACTTGGATACAGGAATATGAAAAAAGGGAAGTCGTTTATTAAAACCCTTTAGGTTGTGCTCAGTTTATTTTTGTTGGAAGTCATTATGATATACATAAAGGGTAGACATGTTTACATACACTTCTCAGTGTAACTAAATATGGTGAAATACAATACTGAGACGTATACTATGTATTTTTTCTTAATCTTTACCTTCATCTTATTAAGAAATAATACAGTCATGATTGTATGCAAATATGTAGGCAACTGATAACAGCAACAACAAAAATTCTATTTTCTTCTCTTCTGAAATATTTCTTTTGTTTCTTAGAGTTTTTTTTTTTTTTTTTTCCCAACTTTTATTTTAAGTTCAGAGAGTACATGTGCAGATTTGTTACACAGGTACATTTTGTGTCACTAGGGGTTTGGTTTACAAATTATTTTGTCACCCAGGTAGTGAGCATAGTAACAAACGGGTAGTATTTTGATCTTCACCCTCCTACCACCCTCCAACTTCAAGTAGACTCTATTGTCTATTGTTTTCTTCCTTGTATCCCTGTATATGTGATGTTTACTTCCCACTTGTAATTGAGAACTTGTGGTATCTGGTTTTCTATTCCCATGTTAATTTGCTTAGGATATGGATCACCTCCAGCTGCATCTGAGTTGCTGCAAGGCACATGATTTTATTATTTGCTATGGCTGCAGAGTATTCCACTGCATATATGTACAACATTTTCTTTATTCACTTCACCATTGATGAGCATGTAGGTTGATTCCATGTCTTTGCTATTGTGAACAGTGCCGTGATGAATATACAAGTACGTATGTCTTTATGATAGAACAATTTATATTCCTTTGGATATATACTCAATAATGGGATTGATGGATCAAATGGTAGTTCTGTTTTAAATAAGTTCTTTGAGAAATCACCAAACTGCTTCCCACAGTGGCTGAACTAATTTACATTTTCACCAGTGGTGTATAAACATTCCCTTTCTCTGAAACCACCGCCTGTTATTTCTCAATTTTTTTTTTTTTTTTTTTGAAACGAAGTTTCATTCTTGTTGTCCAGGCTGGAGCGCAATGGCACTATCTTGGCTCTCTGCAACCTCTGCCTCCTGGGTTCAAGCAATTCTCCTGCCTCAGCCTCCTGAGTAGCTGGGATTACAGGCATCTGCCACTATATCTGGCTAATTTTTGTATATTTAGTAGCGACGGGGTTTCACCATGTTGAGCAGGCTGGTCTTGAACTTCTGATCAGCCTCGGGTCTACCTGCCTTGGCCTCCCAAAGTGCTGGGATAACAAGCGTGAGCCACCATGCCCAGCCTTCTTTGTTTTCAGTATAGCCATTCTGACTGGTGTGAGATGGTATCTCATTGTGGTTTTGATGTGCATTTCTATATTAATTAGTAATGTTGAGCATTTTTCCGTATGTGCGCTGGCTGTGTGTATGTCTTCTTTTGAGAAGTGTCTGTTCATGTCCTTTACCCATTTGCTAATGGTTTTTTCCCTTGTTACATTCTGTATAAATTGTACATATTAGAAGTTTGTTGGATGCATAGTTTGCAAATACTTCCTCCCGTTCTGTAGATTGTTTACTGTGTTGTTAGTTTCTGTTGCTCTGCAGAAGCTCTTTAGTTTAATTAAATCCCACTTATCAAGTTTTTTGTTGTAATTGTTTCTGGAGACTTTGTCATGAAACATTTGCCAGGGCCTATGTACAGAATGGTATTTCCTAGGTTTTCATCTAGGGTTTTTGTAGTTTTAGGTTTATATTTAAGTCTTTAATGCATCTTCAGTTGATTTTTGTACATGGTGAAGGGAAGGGGTCCAGTTTCAATCTTCTACACATAGCTAGTGAGTTATCCCAGAGTCATTGATTGAATAGGGAGTCCTTTCCCCATTGCTTGTTATTGTCACCTTTGTGAAAGATCAGATGGTTGTAGGTGTGCAACTTTTTTTCTGGATTTTCTAGCATGTTCCTTTGGTCTATGTGTCTGTTTTCGTACCAGGACCACATGCTATTTGGTTACTGTAGCCTTGTAGAATACTTTGAAGTCAAGTAATGTGATGCTTCTGGCTTTGTTGTTTTGGCTTAGGATTTCTTTGTCTTTTCATGATATTTTTTGGTTCCATATGAATTTCAAAATTATTTTTTTCTAATTTTGTGAAAACGTCATTGATAGTTTGATAGGAATCTCATTAATTCCATAAATTGTTTTGGGAAGTATTCTCATTTTAGCAATATTTTTCTTCCTGTCCATGAGCATGGCATGTTTTTCTATTTTTTGTGTGTGTTGCCTCTGATTTTTTCAGAAGGGTTTTGTAATTCTCATTGTAGAGATATTTGACCTCCCTCGTTGGCTGTATTTCTAGGTATTTTATTTTATTTTATTTTATTTTTTTTGTGGCTGTGAATGGGATTACATTCTTTATTTGGCTCTCAGTTGGGATATTATCGGTGTATAAAAAATGCTACTTATTTTTGTACATTGATTTTGTTTCATAAAATTTTGCTGAAGTTGTTTATCAGATACAGGAGCCTTTGGGCAAAGACTATGCAGTATTCTAGGCATAGAATCATATTGTCTGTGAAGAGACAGAGTTTCATTTCCTCTCTTCCTATTTCAATGTCTTTTATTTCTTTCTCTTGCCTGATTGCTCTGGCTATGATTTGCAGAACTATGTGGTATACAAATGGTGAGATTGGGCATCCTTTTCTTGTTCTGGTTCTCAAGGGGAATGCTTCCAGCTTTTGCTCATTCAGTATGGTGTTGGATGTGGGTTTGTTATAGATGGCTTTTATTATTTTGTGTTACATTCCTTAGATGCCTAGTTACTTGAGGGTTTTCAACAGGAATGCATGGTGAATTTTGTTGAAAGCTTTTTCTGTATCTATTGAAATGATCATGTCATTTTTGTTTTTAGTTCTGTTTATGTGATGAAGAACATTTATTCATTTGTACATGCTGAACCAGCTTTGTATCCCAGGAATAAAGGCTATTCGGTCATGGTGTATCAGCTTTTTTTTTTTTTTTTGAGACAGAGTTTTGTTCTTGTTGCCCAGGCTGGAGAGCAATGGCACAATCTCGGCTCATCACAACCTTCGCCTCTCAGGTTCAAGCAACTCTCCTGCCTCAGCCTTCCTAGTAGCTGGAATTACAGGCATGAACTACCATGCCCAGCTAATTTGATATTTTTAGTAGAGACAAGGTTTCTCCATGTTGGTCAGGCTGGTCTCAAACTCCCGACCTCAGGTGATCCATCCACCTCAGCTTCCCAAAGTGCTGGGATTACAGGTATGAGCCACCATGCCTGGCTGGTGTATTAGCTTTTTGATGAACTGCTAGATTCTGTTTGCTAGTATTTTGTTGACGATTTTTGCAAGTATATTAATGAGGGATATTGGTCTGAAGTTTTATTTTTTCATTGTTTCTCTGCAAGGTTTGGTTATCGGAATGATGCTGTCCCTATAGAATGCGTTTGGGAGGTTGTATACTTCCAGGAATGTATCCATTATTCTAAGCTTTCTAGTTTGTGTACATTGTAGTGTTTGGAAAAGTCTCTGAGGGTGTTTTAATATTATTATTATTATTGTGGGATAAGTGGTAATGTTCCATTTGTCATTTCGGATTGTGTGTGTTTGGGTCTTCTCGATTGTTTCTTTATTAATCTGGTTGGTGATCTATCAACCTTATTTATTCTTTCAAGAAACTAACTTTTGGGTTTACTGATATTTTGTGTTGTTTTAACATTTGCATTTCTCTCAGTTCAGCTGTGATTTTAGTTATTCCTTTTTTCTTTCAAACATTTGTCATGAAGCATTGTCTTCATCATCAGTGAAAAAATAATAAATCTGTGTGCTACGAATTACCATTGCACAGATGATTTAAACTGCAATTACAAAAGAGAGTATTTCTGGCAGATATATAGGAAATCACAAAAAGGCAGCAGGCTAATTGGAGAATATCATTTTCTGGCAACAGGTAAATGCAAACTTTTCAAGTCTGATTACCCTCTTTTTATCTTACTTGATCAAACATACTCTGAATCAAGTTTTTGCCATTAGTTCCAAAGCTTGAACAAAAGAACACTAGTAAGTTTGAAAATCTATGCTTCATATTCTTTTCATGCCCTCAGATAAATTAGCACCCTGTAGCCACAGGAGGATGTTCAGCACATTCTGATATGAAGAATAACAACAACAAAAAATGATGGAGCCAGTGACATTACCAAGATGGTGAAGTGCCAGCCTTTATCCTCTCATAATAAACAAAACAAAACAAAACAAAACCAAATATAGACAGATATCCACAAGCCAGAATAGCGCAGTGAGGCTTCCTGGGCACATTTATGAATCTGCAACAATACAGTGGAACCAGAATTTTCACAAAGGAAAGATCATTGGTGAGACTGGAATACCTGAGACTCCAGGAGACAACTAGGATAAAGACAAAAGACAGAGGCTATTGGCATCAGAAATGTGATGGGAGCCACCATGGTTCCCAGTGTTCTGCTCCACAGACAACACTAACATGCTTTGCTACTGAGGTAAACAACAGCCATTCTTAGAGAGCCCTAGAGAGGAAAATGTGGCTGCATACCCCACCCTTCAAGAAGCAGTAAGACTCCACTCCTGTGCCACTCCAGGACTCAAGCCACCACCTCTCCCAACCTCATGCATGCCACTGACCCCCTGAGTATTAGCTATACTGCAAGTTCCCACACTTCAGACTCTAGATCTGTGGCTTCATTGTGCCCTTCTATGCCTCAGAAACCAAAGCCATCACCATAGCAAGCCAATTTTTACCCCTGGCCCCAGAGCCAAGGTCTCTCTGAGTGTGCTCACACCCCAGTCAGTAGCTCAGCTGCCAAAGAGAGCTTGCCTGCATGCTAAAACCTGGAGATGTTGTAGCTACCTGTATGCCTGTGTCCCAGGAAACGACACAACAAACAAATTCAGTAAAGTAGCAGGAAACAAAATTAACACAGAAAAGTCAATAGTGTTTCTATACACCAACTATCTGAAATTTAATCAAGAAAACAACTCTATGTCCAATAGCTATACAAAAAAATACAGTAGGTAGTGATAACTTGAAACAAGGGAATGAAAGATCTATATACTAAAAACTGTAAAACATTGATTTAAAAAAATTGAAGAAGATGCAAATAATTAAAAAGATACACTGTGTTCATAGATCAGAAATAATATTGTAAAAATGTCCATACTGCCCAAAGTGATCTACAGATTCAATGCCATCCCTATCAAAATTTCAATGAAATTTTTCACAGAGATAGAAAAAACAGTTCTAAAATTGATGTGACACCTCAAAATACCCTAATAGCTAAACCAATATTGAACAAAATAACAAAGCCAGAGAATTACACTACTTTATTTCAAAATTGACCTCAAAGCTATAGTAATAAAAAGAGCATGGTGTTTTTACCAAAATAGACAGTGCAATGGAACGAAATAGAAAGCCTAGAAATAAGCCCACACATTTATACTCAACTGACGTTTAAAAAAGGTGTCAAGATCACATACTTGGAAATGACAGTCTCTTCAATAAGTAGTGTCGGACAACTGGATGTCCACATATAAGGAATAAAATTATATGCTTATCTGACAATATGCACTTAAATCTACTCAAATTGGATTAAAGACGTAAACATAAGACGTAAAACTGTAACACTACTGAAAGAAAACATAGGGGAAAAGCTCCATGATACTGGTCTGAGCAATGATTTTTTTTTAATATGACCCAAAAAGCACAAGTGAAAAAGGAAAAATAGACAAATGGGATTACACCAAACTACAGGCCTTCTGCACAGCAAAGGGAACAATCAACAGAGTGAAAAAACAACCTATGGAATGGAATAACATATTTGCAAGTCATACACTTGTTAAGGGGTTACTATCCAAAATATGTAAGAATTTTGAACAACTCAATAGCAAGAAAGCAACACATCTTAAAAAATGGACAAAATATATGAATAAATATTTCTCACTAGAAGACATACAAATGGTCTGTCTACAGGCATAGTAAACAATGTTCAATCATCAGGAAATATAAATTTAAAACAACAAGATGTCACCTCACACCTATTATAACTGCTATTGTCAACAAGATAAATAATCAATTTTGGTGATAATGTTGAGGAAAGGGAACCTTTGTACACTGTTGGTGGGAATATAAATTAGAACTTTTATCATTGAAAACAGTATGGAAGTTCCTAAACAAACCTATACATAGAACTACCATATGATCCAGCAGTTCCTTTATCAGGTGTGTTATCCAAAGAATATGAAACTAGTATGTTAAATAGATGTCTAAACATCCATGTTTATTGCAGCAGTATACACAATAGCCAAGTATGAAATCAACTTAAGTATCCATCATCAGATGAATGAATCAAGCAAATATGTGATATATGTACATATACACAATGGAACACAGTTCAGTCATAATAAAGAAGAAAATCCCATCATTTGTGACAACATGAATAAACCTGAAAATCATTGTTCTAAGTGAAATAATCCAGGCATAGAAAAAGAAATATAGCATAATCTCACTGATATGTGGATTCTAAAAAACTGAATTCATAAAGGCAGAGAGTAGAATGATTTTTACAAGAAGCTAGAGGGTATGGGGATTGGGGAGATATTGGTCAAAGGATTCAAAATTTAGTTAGAAGGAGCATGTTCAAGAAATCTATTGTATTTTATGGTGACTGTAGTCACATAACAGTGTATACTTGAAAATTAATAAGACAGTAGATTTTAAGTGTACTTACTGCTAAAAATATATGTGAGGTAATAGATTGATTTAGCTATTCCAAAATATATACATACATCAAAACATCATGTTATACTCTATTAATATATAAAAATATAACTTGTCAAGTAAATATATGATAAAATAAGTGAATTAATACAAAATTAAACCTGGCCTAATGTAGAGGAGTTTATTTAGTGATAATTTTATTCTTTCAGTGGTAACTATCATTGCATTTGCAAATTAAAATATTTAGGCTGGGATTTAACTCGTTGCTTGAACTTAAATTTCACAGATGAAAGAGAAATTCTACTGAATCAAGAAAAACATCAAAAAGCACTAAGAGTCTACAAGTTCCCAGAGTAATGCTACATACGATAGCACTTGTGTTAATATTTATTTTCATATGCTTCTTCGTCCTTGGCTCTGTATTCTTATCTAGATACATAATTCTGATCCTTCTAGCAATTTTTATTCTAGTTAAGTTTTCTCTTTGCATTGAGTTATCAAACTTCTGTTCAGCCTCTCATTTAGTCAATGCTTTGGTCATTTTACCTTCAGTTTCCTTAGGTGAGAACTTGGAATCATATCTAAATCTTACCCTAATAGAACTCTAATTCTGTTTCTCTTCTGCAAAACCAAAAAAGCTCTAGTCCACCTGAAGCTTTCATTAGGCGTTGGGAGAGAAGTTTTGATTTTTGAGATTTATAAGATTCATTGAAGGAAATGTAAAACACTACTTGGAAAATACATAATTCCTCCAACTCCTGAATAAATTAAATTGAGCATTAGAGAGAGTGAGAATGTTTATTATGTGCAAATGTGACTAAAAGTTTTATCTTATAAGTAGACCTCCTATGATTATAATGCAAAACATGTCTTCATGTAAGTCTATTTATTGGAAAACTTTCTTTTTTAATTCAATATTTTCATATAAGCCGTCTATTAGACAAGAGAACTTCTGGCATGCCATGGAGTTCTTTTTCTCTGAACTCCTATTTGCCATGTTTTCATGACTCTAATTCATAATAACTAACTAAAGAAATTAAGATTTTTAAGATTTTATTGCATTTTATTACCTAAATCATTCTGAATTTTAACAAGAGATTTTAGTACCTTAAATTTAAAATGTAGAATGTTAGGTTATTATTATGCTTAATAAAATATAAGAGCAATTGTATTCCCCAAACTAATTTTAATCTTTACATTGTGCACTCAGGCTAGGTGTACAGCTGGGCACAAACTCTTCAACTGCAAATACATGATTGTTAAACTAAGCTTGTACAATTCAATGTTGTGGTCTATGATTGGAGGCTTCATTTCCTTTTATCCTTGATATTTCTACCTTAACAATTTCTGATATTAAATTATGACCCTAGTCACTTTCATATTTTCCTGATTTTACTCTATTGCAATGGCTACTGAATTACAAAGAGGAGAAAGCATGGAACTGACCTAAACAAATCTATGATACATTTCTTTCATGCAACCTTGACTAGGCCTTGGGGAAGTACCATTACTTTTAAATTAATCTCTAGTTAGTTTGCTACAACAGTCTTTAGAATAACTGGGATATAGCATCCATATTGTCCTAACTCTACTACTTTACATCTCCATAGATTTCTTCATTGCAAAGTTTATGGAGAGAATAGAAGCCATCTAAAACAAATTTCTAGAATGTCGAACTTACCGTATTATTTTATTCACACTTTCTTCTTTCTCTTTTCTAGTCTTATTCTCCAAACTTTTAGAAAACTATTTCGCATTCACTATCTACACTTACAAGTCATCTAAGTCACAAAATATATAGTAGTCAAGCTTTTGCTTTCATCATTTTTTGAAATTTCTTTGTGCAAATTCCTGAATCTAATTTTTATTTCTTTTTCCAAGTCATTTTCTATTAACATTGCCATATTGATTTTCTGAAAATATGCAACAGAGTATATCATTACTTATCTTAAAAGCTTCAAAATCTTGGACTCTGTTTCTGGCAAAATCAGAAATCAAATATTGTAAAATGTACTGGATACAACAAACACTAAAATGTTGGAACAAATATTGTAACAATTTCTTTAATTCTGTGAATGAACTGACAAGAGGGAAACTCTTTTGAAGCTGAAAGACTTAATAGAAACAGAAGATAGCAGACATTAGAGTCAATAATACTTCACCAAATAGCCTGGAACTTCAGTTTTAATGGCCTCAAGACCTAAGTCTTTTTAGAGATAAAGCCTTGCATCTACACAATGCAATACATCTGATTTAGACCAAAAAGATCAGTTCCTTGACTATTTTCATACTCAGAGAAAGACAAACAAAGAAACAAATAAAAATAAAATGTTTGTTTTAGATGTGACTGGGTGGGTAGGGAAAGTTATAAAAGGTTATTTTAAGAATTTGAATAATAAGATATGCCTCACATTAGTTTGGGGGTGCAATTCACTCTATTTTCATGTTCCGAGAAAGTAAAACTAGCCAAAAGTCTATAATTTTATGCAAATTAGACCTGTTTTGGTGGTGCCTTCAGACACTGCAACTGAAATAGACATAAACTCCAATCTTATCTGAAGCAGAAAAACAAAACAAAACAGAAAACGACAACAACAGCAACAACAACAACAAAAAAAATTCAATTGAGCCTCAAAAATTTGTCAGATAAACTTAGGACAAACTAGACTTCACGATAAATTAATAATGCAAAAAGAGAAAACAAAATATACATGGATCATGAACAAGAACAGGCAGAATTAAAACTGGAATGAGATCCATATAAAATTAGAATTTTGAAATATTATAGCAGATCTAGTGTAAATGTTTCTGACCAAGAAAAAGAAAAAAAAAGTAGAAGAAATCAAAATCACAAGTAAGGAGAAAAGCCTGCCAAAGGGTCAGATATGTATATGAAAATTTAAAAAAAGGAACCGGTAAAACATTTAAAGGAAAAAAAGTCAAAATTATAATTAATGTCTAATACTTATTAAATGGAAGGTGATATATAACTGACTAGAAAAGGAGTGAACTGAATGTTGTTTATGAAGAAATTATGCAGAATGCAGTACAATGTGACAAAGACATAAAATATGAAGGTGAAGTTAAGAGACATGGATCACAGAGTGAGAAGGCAAAGTGAGTGTTATGGAGTTTCTAAAAAAGATATTTTTAAAAAGGTATATACATATATAGGCTCAGGGAGCAAAATCATTCTGATCAGGAAATATAACAAGAAATCTATACCTCGATTATCATTAGACAACTCAGAATATCAAAAAAAAGAAAAGAGAAGATTTTAATAGCAGCCAGAGGGAAAAAAATTACCCATAAATGTTTAATTTATAAATGCAAAGAGGCAGATGATCTCTCAATGTACTATTTTAAAATTATAAGAGAAATACACTGTTAAATTAAATGGCAATCCAACAAACTACCTTTTAATTTTTAGAATGAAATAGTGCAATTATCAGCAAACTAAAACAGAAAAGTTTAAAACCCAGAAATTTGTGTAAGTCACTTGAAAACATATACTTCCATAAGCAGAAACGTTTCCCCAAAAAGAAAGACTTAGAGATAAGACAAGGAGCTGCACAAGGATAGTAAACATGTGGACAAATCTAAACAAATATTGACCATATGAAACAATAATTATAACTGTCAGCACATTACTGTTACATATAACTTATCTATTGCTGCCTAACAAATCACTGTAAAATTAGATGATTGAAACAAATTTAGACATACAAATAGTAACGAAAATGCAGTCTTAATTTTACAATTTAATAGCATTATCAGATTGAATTAAATGTTAACATTTCAATTATGTTTTGTTTAGAAGATACGTATTTAAACATAAAGACACAGAAAGTAGATATAAGCTGACAAATAAAATTATAGCAGTCCATTTCTAATCAAATTAATAAAAACTGTTGGCACCAATGCCCTTTGGGAGGCTGAGGTGGGCGGTTCATGAGGTCAGGAGATCGAGACCATCCTGGTTAACATGGTGAAACCCTGTCTCTACTAAAAAAAAAAAAAAATATATATATATATACATACACACACACACACACACACACACACACACACACACACACACACAAATTAGCCGGGCGTGGTGGCAGGTGCCTGTAGTCCCAGCTACTTGGGAGGCTGAGGCAGGAGAATGGCATGAACCTGGGAGGCCGAGCTTGCAGTGAGCCAAGATCGTGCCACTGCACTCCAGCAGGACTCTATCTCAACAAAAAGAAAAAAGAAAAAAGGACACTGAATTACTGAATTAAAGGTGGTCATTGCCCACTTCACCAGGAGTAGATGTTAATTCTAAATGTAGTTGAAACACAAGATAGTTCCCTTGACCCCTATGCCGTACTTGCAAAGGGGTTGGCTCATTTACTTAGCCCAGAGCTTTCAACTCCTTTCAGGAAGGGGAGCATGCCAGTGAGTGGGTGCAGAGGCCAGAACAAATGCTGTTGTATCTTTTACTACAAAACTGTAAACAAATCTAATTAGAAAATAAAATTGGAATGCTTAAAAGCATGCAATTAAGAATATGTAATATCGAGCAATTCTACTTCTTGATAAACACCCACAAAAACTGAAGGCAAGGCAGCATATTCACAATAGCCAAAAAGTGGAAGCAATCTAAATACCCATTGACAAACGGACAGATAAACAAAATGTGGTGTACGTACATGTCATGGAATATTATTTGGTCTCAAAAAGGAAAGAAATTCTGACACATGCTACAACATGGATGAAAGCTGAAGACATATGCTAAGTGAGAGAAGCCAGTCATGAAAGGATAAACATTGTATCATTATTTTTACATGAGTATCTAAAGTAGTCAAATTCATAGAGACAGAAAGTAGAATGGTGGCTGCCAGTGAGTGGGTGCAGAAGCCAGGACATTTTTCCTTTTTTGTTTCAAGAACAATACATTGATTTGTTCTGATATGTTTCATTTTTCATTTCATATTACAAATAGGTAGTAGCCTGGCTACTTTAAGGAGCACTGTCTTGGGTGACTTTTGTTACTTGTGCTTTTCAAAGCTTCTATGTCTCTGCTGATTTTATGCCTGACTTATCTAACAGAGGAATAGGAAAACTCTTTATTATGTGCTTGTGAATTTTTACTTATATTCATATCAATTTTGTTTGTTATTAAAATGTGTGTCACTATGATATGGACAGTAGGCAAGGAAATACTATGTAGAAGAGGGCCGGGTCCCTGGTGAAGCCCCACTCTCAAACCTGGACATGCAGCCCAAAGTGGAAACATGTATTACTATTTTCCCGCCCGAATGTTGCCTTTTCCAACACTCCCCTGGCCCACCCCAACTCCATCGTGAACCCATGAAAACCCCAAGCTCCACTGTCAGTGGGGTGGTGTGGCAGAGAAGGAGAGAAGAAAAGAAGCATCTGAACATTGAGAATAAGGAGCTGGACATCAGTGACTATTGTCAGAGAGGAGTTCAGCCAAGCATGGCCAAACTCAAGGGAAGACCACGTTCACACTCCATCCCCTTTCCAGATCCTGATCCCACTGAGAGCCACTTCCACCACTCAATAAAATAGTCTGCATTCACCACCCTCCAATTTGTTCATGCAATCTCATTCCTCCCGGACACTAGACAAAGACCTGGGTGTGGGTGCAAGAGGCTGTCACACTGACCCTCCACTGAGCTGTTTAACCCTTGAGCTATCCGTGGATGTCAAAACTAAGAGAGTGCACTGCAACACACGCCCTCTGTATCTCCGAAGGCTGTAGGCAACTCCTAGATGCTGCATGGGCCTGAACAAAGTTCTGCTCCTGGTGGTTCCCCAGAAGGTTGTGTGGTACATGATTGTATTTTCAATAGTTGATTAGAAATGCATCTGAAAGTAAAGAATATCTGGGACATTCCCAGAAAAGCACAAACTAGTGGGGAGAACTACCCTAACTCATATCAATTATATTAATGGAGACCCTGTGGAGTTGATAAATTGTCCAATGAAATTTGTAGGGCTAATAAACAGACCCACTCATACATGAAATCTTGATCAATAGCAGAATTAACGATGCATACGTAGGGGGAAATTATGGACTATTCAACACATTGTGAACAAATTGTAATACATATCAAGGTGAGACGGAATGAGAAATCAAAATCTTGCTTTACACAAAATTTCAATTCCTGGAAGAATGAAAATATATGTGGAAGACACAACTTTAAAGGTTTGTAAACAATATTAGAAACTATGTTAATTTGGTGTAGAGTGGTTCTTAAGAAAATTACAAAAAGTGAAAATTACTAAAAAGAGATAGAGATGAACAACATTGATAGTAATGATAGTTGCTCTTTAAAGTCTACCATGGAAAAAGTAGAAAACACAAACTGGAAAATCATTTGCCATTACTAACTGACAAGTTATTAGTATCCAGACTATATTTAAAAAGAACTACAAATTAATAAGAGAAATGACAAATCAATAGTAAAATGGGCAAAATATGTTACTGCATATTACAGAAAAAGAAATAGAAAACTGCCAAGACACATATGAGAAATTATCAGTCTTGTTAATGAAATGGGAAATTCTCATGAAAACTAAAATAAAACATTTACTGTTTAACATGTATACTTTACTCATAGGAGAGCATATTGGTGAAACTTTTTTTTTTTTTTATGAGATGGAGTTTTGCTCTTGTCACCCAGGCTGGGGTGCAATGGCACAATCTTGACTCACTGCAACCTCTACCTCCCGGGTTCAAGCAATTCTCCTGCCTCAGCCTCCTGAGTAGCTGGGATTATAGGTGCCTGCCACCACACCCAGCTAATTTTTTGTATTTTTAATAGAGACGGGGTTTCACCATGTTGGCCAGGCTGGTCGCGAACTCCTGAAATCAGGTGATTCACCCGCCACGGCCCAAAGTGCTGGGATTACAGGTGTGATCCCCATGCCCAGCCCATACTGGTAAAACTTTATGTAAGTAATTAATTTTATTTGGTTAAGTAGAAAATATTCATACTCTTCACTTTCTAGAGAAGATAGTTTCTTGCACACATTTACCGGGCAAGAAGATCACAGAAGCATTTTAGTGAATAGAAAAATCTGAAAACAACAAAACTGACCATCTCAGTATAATGGATACATAAAATATTGTATATTTATATAATGGATGTTATATAGCAATCTATGATTTATAGCTGTGTGTCAATCTAGCCATCTCTCAAAAAGATGATATTAAACACAAATAAAAAGTCAGATATCCGTATGCCTGTGTGAATCTTGAATATCTGAGACAGGTCTCAGTTAATTTAGAAAGTTTATTTTTCCAAGGTTGAGGACGTGTGTCCATGACAGCCTCAGGGGTTCCTAATGACATGTGCCCAAGGTGGTCAGAGCACATTTTAGTTTTTTACATTTTAAGGAGACGTGAGACATCAATCAGTATGTAAGAGGAACATTGGTTCCCTCCAGAAAGGAGGGACAACTGGAGGCAAAGGTGGAACAACTCAAGTGGGGAGGGGCTTCCAATTCTTAAGTAGGTAAGATACAAATGGTTACATTCTTCTGAGTTTCTGATTAGCCTCTTCAAAGGAGGCAACCAGATATGCATTTATCTCAGTGAACAGAGGTATGACTTTGAAAAGAATGGAGGCAGATTTGCCCAGAGCGGTTCCCCACTTGACTTTTCCCTTTAGTTTAGTGATTAAACTCCTTGGGAGATGGATTTTAGGTTTTCTCTTGTTTCCTTGTTCAGTGGCCCTATGATTGAACCTATTTCTTTGCTGCAACTTGGTTACTCAGCCTACTGACTTGTTTTGCGCATTGAGTAATGGATCCATTATAGTAACAATTACTCATTCTCATCTTCACCCTGAATAGTTTTTCCTACAACTTTATATATGATGACATGTTGTTAGAATTTGCATTAAGGTAGTGGTGGATTAGATTCTCAGTTCTGCCATTTTATATGAATGTAGACAAGTAGCTTAATCTCTATGAGTTTTTAATTCTCTATTTATAACATGGGGTTAATAAGACCTAGTTTGCACTTGATCCGTATTTGATCTATCTTGTTTGAGGTTTTTCCAAACTTAATTTTAAAACTCTTACTAGTAGTCCAAATTTAATAGTCTTCGTAGTTTCATATAAACTGGCAATGTCTTGTATATAAATGATAGTTTGTTATTGTTGAAGGAATCAATGAATTTTCAAAGAAATACATGGAGTTTAGTCAGTATATAGACTAATAACAAGTTCATCTAAAGGTTGCTGGGAAAGAGAGAAAAGATTAATAAACATACTAAGTATCCGAATATATATAGTCTATGAAATTCAATAATTGCATGTATTATTTAGCTTACCTATTCCCAAAGAATATTCTCAAAATAGCATTGATACACATATATGTATATATCAGTTATATGTGTATGGAAATTTTTTTTACATATTTAATTGAAATGTATTTTTTCTTGGAAAAGTTTATTAGGCAAAAACCAAGAACTTGAGAAGAGTATATTGACCAGCTAACTAGAATCTTTGATTTTCCAGGGGCTTACTAGTGCTTTGTTCCTTCAGGTGTGGTCCGTGGACCAGCCACATCAGTATCTATATCACCTGAGAGCTTGTTAAACATTCAGAAATTGAGAGCCCACCCAACATCTATAGAATCAGAATCTACATTTCAACAAGATACTCTGGAATTCATACCTAAATTTTGTATTTTGATAACTCTTGTAGTGCAGATGAGTAAATCATCCATTTACAATTTCTGAAATCTATGTGATCAAATAAACCTCTTCCCTGTGTGTAATTCCATATTCCAAGAAATATAGTCACATGAAATAATTTAGCTTCCCAGGGGGAATATTCTTTAAAGACAACACAAACATTGTAACCTGTTTGGCGGTTGCTTTAATAGGCATTCTGTTCGATTGTTTACTATGAGTCTGGTTCTTGAGAATAGGTCTTCCGTGCCTCTTTATCTTTGGGCAGTATAAAAAAGCAATTACTACATGAGATAAATTTGAGAAAAATCCCTAGGTTAGTATTTCTGTAATAACAAATTAGACGGAAATGTGGTACCAGTGAAAATGCAGATTCTTGCAATCCATAATAAATCTGACTTTACCACTGAACTTTCATCATCTATGTTTTTAACCAGCCCCACATTCTAAAGCTTGTGAATCACTAGACTATTTTCTTGGTGAACCCATCAAGAAGCATGTGGTATTTAAAGTTTTTGTTTTTTGATTTTTTTTAACATAATATTCAACCTAACGCTCAGCTTTTAATTTTAAACACCTGTTTGAAATTGATAGATTATACTAAAGAAATAATGCTCACATGTATGGTCCATGAATATCTGAGGCAGTGAAGTCTTCTACTTACTCTTATATTACTCATTATTTTACTTATTCTTTATTACTTGGAGGAGTTAAAGGCAAGACTTGTAAGCACAGCAGTTATGTGTACAAATAATGAATGGATTTATATATAAGAAATAAATGAATTATAGCAACATTTTATATTTATCACTACCTTAATAATTATTCTTTATTCCTTGTTATTCATATCTACATAGACTCATGTAGATGAGATAGTTTCTACTTTGTTTCTATTATCAACTAATTCGCTTCTCTTATTTAATAAATGCTTAGGCTTTTTAATCGGTAAGTTGATGCACAATGTACTAGGAGAATGTCACAGAAAAAGCAAATTGGCAAGACTTCATACGTCATAGAAAAAAAAATTTGCTTCGTCAGTTTTACAAAGTAATAAAATGGCACTGAAGCAATGGTAAAAAATAATGTGAGTAGATATCTGTTAGTGGTATTCTTTTAGTAAGGGAAATTAGTTACTGTGAAAACATAAAGAGAAACAAATATATTAATATATAATCTTGCAAAGTATATATCTAGCTAAAATTGTGTAATGACTTTTTGAAAATTATAATGTTTAAGAACTTTCTAGTAAAATAGCAAATAAAAATTTATAAATACTAGCTGGATGTATTTGACTGTCACTATTTAAAAATAAAGCAAATAAAGATTAAGAAAATAACAAAAATAAAACCTTACTTAAATTACTGAGTGTGCATCCTCAAAAAGTAAAAATAATGTTAAGAATCAATGAGAGGTTACAGAAGCCAAAGCCAATAAAATAAATAAGTTGTTTAGAGCCCAAGATATCAGTTCTAATTATGGTAAGAACACTTCCCATTTACTGAAAATTATTTGAATCTAGATTCTCTATTTCATTCCATTGACATGTATAGTAGTAGACTTTAAAATCAGAGTCAATTGAAGAAAGAAACAGCACCTTATTTACAAAGCTTTCCGTCTCCAGGATTCCTCTTAATCGTGGATTATCAGAACAATACTAAAATTCCCCCTGCATCACCTCAGTTTGTCTCTGTTCCAGATTAACACCTCACATATCTCACGTTGATGATTTTGGAGTAAGTTGTTTTAAGAGATTTTCTAACTCCTTTTACTGTTTCAGTACAAAGGAAGTGAAAGGTGTCATATAAAACCATATAAAAAAAGAGTTAAAAATTTCTTCATTCAGTGTAAATCAATCTGGATTATTTATACTTAAAAGTACATATGGACTTAAGCCTTCGAGATGATTTGTGAATGAAGATTATTTCTTTTAGCCTCACACTCTGGAGAGAAGCCTATGCTAATTTCAATGGCTAATGTCCAATTATTCACTTTATTTTAGTTTTAAGTATCTTATTTCTTTTTTTATCATCTCTGACTTTCTATCTCATCAGAAACAACCCGTTCAAAAACATCCTCCAATTCACAAATCTTAAATGAAATATCCATGGATCTACTTTGTTTTCAGATTTCATATCCTGTATAATGAGAGAAGAGTTTTGCCCTAAGCTAAAGTAGAAATATAATTAACCTATTTTATTAGAGATCATTAAAGACCATACTCATACTAATGTTTAGAAGCAATGATGTACACCCCTTCGTTTGTAAACCAGTATTGCTACTCTAGACCATGCCTTTAAAAGTTTAATTGTCTTCACTTTGAACTATTTGTGATTACCTTTTTATAGAATAGTTCTTCTAAAAGTTTAGTCATCAAGTCTTATGACTCAATGTCTTTCCATAGAAGTAGGAAATAAGAGATGTAGCCCTAATTTTAAACTACAATAACCAAAATATTATTTTTAAAAATAGATACTAAATATGGAACAGGGAGTTTGTGATTTGATTGGTTTAAAGAGGTCAATTTTTTAATATGAAAATAATTTTTAAAAATTAAGGAACATAATTTCTATAGATTCTTAAAGTAACCTCTTTAAAAAGAATTATTCATGCCTATAGTTAACAAAAACCAAGGCCGTGTGCAGTGACTCATGCCTGTAATCCCAGCACTTTGGGAGGCCGAGGCAGGCAGATCACAAGGTCAGGAGATTAAGACCATCCTGGCTAACATGGTGAAACCCCATCTCTACTGAAAATACAAAAAAAAAAAAAAAAAAAAATAGCTGGGCATGGTGGCAGGAACATATAGTCCCAGCTACTTGGGAGGCTGAGGCAGGAGAATGACATGAACCTGGGAGGCAGAGCTTGCAGCTTACAGCTTGCAGTGAGCCTAGCTAGTGCCACTGCACTCCAGCCTGGGTGACAGAGAGATTCCGTCTCACAATAAATAAATACATACATACATACATACATACCAGAAAGAAAACACAGTACATAACAAAAAGTAACCATAATCCCATTACCAAAAGCAAAGAGAAAGGACACTGGTCTGTTCATTTACAGGTGTGTGTATATCATCCCAACATTGTATGCATGTATAAGCATATAAACATATATACATCTTTTTACAGAAATAAGAACTTATACATATTCTTCTATAATAGTTATTGCTATTTGCACTTACCATATGGATCATCTCATAATACCACATATAAACTTATTTCATTCCTCTTATCTCATTACTGCAAAGCTGACTAACAGTACTTTGTATGAGTGTTTCACAATTAACTTATTAATTTTCTTCTGATGAACATTCATTAGTTTGCTTTCTGCTTCCCTTTGCATTCCTAATGGCATCAGTTAGAAAAATATTAAATAATAATGTGGTAGTTACATCCTGACTTAATGGAAGTTCTTCTAAAATTTCAGCAGTCAGTAATACTGATGGCTTTTTATTTATACACGCATACACACAGTCATTGTGATACAGCTGTTTCCATATATTCATTTATGATGATTTTGCTAGTATTTTTGGTAGCTGCTATTTTTGTCTTTGTTTTTGTGTATGTGTTTGTGTAAGTTTTTTGTACTAATGGCTATTGAATATAATGAAATGCCTTTCTGCAACTATGGAGATAACATTTTCTTTTTCTTCTGTGACTTATTAATGATTTATACTCATAGAATTTCTAATATACTACTGTTCTTACAAATCTAGAATGAGTTATATAAGTCATGATATGGATATACTACCAGATTTTTTCTGCTATTTAAAATAAATTTGAATATATACATGAGTATATATTTTTAGTTGTTTTTGAATACTGGTTTTGTCATATTTTGTTAATAACATCCCAGCCTTTGTTAAGGACAGATCTTTGAAATATTACCTTCTTCTCTTTACTAAAAAATTTTAAATGGTATTGAAATTGTGTAATTTTGAGAGTTTGTTCATATTCACTTATACAATCACATAGGTTTATGAATTTGGCAATTTGGGAGATATAATGAGGCTTGCTATTAACTTAATTTCTTCTATAATGATTCGTTTGTATACCATTTATGTTACTTCATGTGTCTTGTCCATATCCTAGAATATCCTTAAATACCCAGATAGCAAAATAATTTCCTGGGGAAACAAAATAAACCTCATTTAATCACTTCCCAGTGTAAAATTCATTAATGGTGATCTTCTTGGTATGTTTAGAATAAATAAAATACTGCCTACCAAGCACCCTTGGTCCTATATATTTTGGCTCCACTCTCTCATTCTTGTCACATTTTTCATGAATCCCATTCACCCGCTCTAGTCCAGTCATATGGAAATATTAGGTTGGTGTAAAAGTAATTGTGGTTTTGCCATTACTTTTAATACCAGTAAATTCTACAGATGTCATGTTGTCCCACAGCCTTCTGGATTTACATATGTTATTTCCTTAGGCCTAAAACCAAGGCAAAATTTAACCACTAGCTGGATGCTTAAGAGATTAGCCTGGCTGGGCATGGTGGCTCACGCCTGTAATCCCAGTACTTTGGGAAGCTGAGGCACGAGGTCAGGAGATCGAGACCATCCTGGCTAATACGGTGAAACCCTGTCTCTACTAAAAATACAAAAAGTTAGTCAGGCGTGGTGGCAGGAACCTGTAATCCCAGCTACACGGGAGGTTGAGTCAGAGGAATTGCTTGAACCTGGGAGGTGGAGGTTGCAGTGAGCAGAGATTGCACCACTGCACCACTGCACTCCAGCCTGGGTGACAGAGTGAGTCCCTCTAAAAAAAAAAAAAAAAAAAAAATCAATCTGGTTTCATTTATCCTCCATAATATTTTTTCTTAGCATTCTTTCCATATTTCTATCAAGCAATTACCATACTGTTCACAGTCATTGATTTGGATTTCTGTCTTCCTCTCTCCTATGCTTTCAGAGCTGATGACATTAGCACGTTGCCTGCCATATAGTAGGGTAGTCCTAAATGAGTGTAAAATGCATTACTTCAATTGATAAAAATTAAAAAAGAATTGTAAATTTTACAGCTAGAGTAAGAATTGCTGTCATATTAGAAAATATGTTGTTTCAATTTTTTTTATTATTTTACAAGTTCATCTTTAACTCTTAATGTACTTGAATATTACAATTAACTGATAACAGCACTTAAGAGAATGGGCACTTTCTCCTACCCCAAACCTAATCAAACCAAAACATACCAAAGAAAGCTAACTTGCTAATCTCTTAACAACACAGAAATTCCAATCACACTGTTAATATCTACCTAAGCAAATTTGTACCAACTCACAAGAAAAGGACAGGGCCCAGAGATTACTTTCTCCATTTTTTTTTAACTGAGGAATATAAATGTGGAGAATTAAAATACTTATTACTTTGTACAGAAAAATTAGATATTCTTGACTTGCAGTTTTGCAATAATAAAAATGAATGTCACTCTTTAGTTCATATTTTCTTATGGAGAATTGACTATCATCCTGCCTTTGAAAAGGGGATTAATTGCAATATTGCCGTATAACTGAAGATCTGAGAGTTTACTTGGCTGCATAACAGAACAAGGAACAACAAAGCTCACGATTTAATCTGTTTTATTTAAACTGAGTGAAATACCAAATAGGAAATTTGTCTGAGAGAATCAAAGAAAGGAAATACGTATTTTAACTATTAAAATCCTCCAGGGGGAATCACTTGAACCCGGGAGGCAGAGGTTACAGTGAGCTGAGATCGTGCCATTGCACTCTAGCCTGGGGAACAAGAGTGAGACTTGGTCTCAAAAAATAAATAAATAAATAAAATAAAATAAAATAAAATAAAATAAAGTAAAATCCTCCAGAGGAGCAAATAGAATTCAAACCTCAAGGGAATAAAGATGCCAGTTTAAGGAGAGAAGGTTTTATTCTTGCTTAGCTGTAAGATTTACTCAGTGAAATGAGGCAGTAAAGAGGTTTTTAATATAATGATACGGAGCTGTGCTTTAAATTGAACACATTTTTATTTTTCCATGGGATGTAACTTATATCTAGGTTAGGCTTAAGTCTGCTATATCTTCAGTTGTTTATAGTTTCTCTCTTTCTCTCTCTCTATATAAAATCACTTCAATATTCATCATATTTATATACAATATAATCACTTCAATGTTAATTATACATATATCATTACACTAGGTTGCTGCATATCTTTCAGAATTTCTTATCTGCCGGTGAAAAGAGAACAAAAGGAAGAAAGGGAGAAAGACAGGAAGGGAGGAAAGAAGGAATGGAGGAGGGGAAAAAAGAGAGAGAGAAAGGAATTTGTTTCTCAAAAAATGAAAATATATCAGACGAGTACTTAAACTCTGGAAGTCTGGAGAATACACATGATTATTTACTCTTTAGACCACATATACTTTGACTTGTAAAATATTGGAGATATTCAAATAATTTTGGTGTTCTTTTCTGTCATAGTTTTCTATTCATTTGATTAGTGTTAAATGTATATATATAAATGACTTTTATTGCTTATAATGTTAAAAATACAGAGGATATTTTGATTGCTATAAAACAGTAATGCTAAGTTAGCTCTCAGTATTACTTTACCATGAATATATACAAAGGGCTAAATTTACCCTTTGAGATATCAAGATTCTAATCTCTGGAGAACGAAATGGTGTTTTAATAGGCTGCAATTCTGATGTTTCACATATAACCAGATGAAACGGAAATTAATATAATTTGGCTTTCTTTCAATAATTACTAAAATGGAAATTATTAAAAATTTTAAGTCATGTGTAAGAATCAGTTACAATAAGAGATTCTCTAAGATTCTCTCCTTGTTTACTTTTTTCTATTAATAAGTTATCTGTACAGCTAAAATAAACTGAAAATGCATAGTTTTAGTCTACTTTTCTACCACCTTAAGGCCAATAATTTTATGTAATGTTGAGGATCTTATCTGAATTACCAATGAATATAATCTGTATTCTTACTTTACTTTTTGTTTGGAGTGGATAAGGGTATGGCATAGCAAAAATAATGTGATTGTAAAATGACTTAATATACACAATTCCTTTCTTAGCTAATATACCAATGCAATCATTGTGGATCACATAATAAACAGCTTTACATTCACATTATAGAAAATTCTTAGCTTATAGTTCATTTGCCATTACAAACACACCAGGAAGCCTTGGATGACAGGTAATTCACAAATACAATATCCTACACTAAGTGAACCAGGATGAAATAGAAGAACAGTAATCAAATATGATTTCACATTCTGCTAACCTTCTGGATTGAAAATGGTATCTTCTCCCCAGGGGGAAATATCGTGGCAGCCTTAAACTAACAAGAACTATATTACCCAATGTCTGATGAGAAAGAGAGAAATCTAACAGCATAGCTTTCAGTTACCAGGTAAAAATACCTGGGAAGAAAGGGATAATTAGAAATGAAGGAAGCTATATTGAAAAAAGTAAATAGGATTCAATGTCCCACTTTGATTAAACTCTAGTTGTCTTAAACTTACTATATATTTGGTTTGATAGTTGCTTCCCTCTCCTTTCCCCTTCTCTTATTTCTTTTACCTTGGACAAACATTTTTTGACAAATATTTTGCATAAATCTAAAGAAATACTGCATAGTTTTTGACGGGTAATAATGTTTACATTAAATATCCTTTTATTTCATCTTGGACAGCATAATAAAGACCTTACAAATTAAAAGAAATTCAAAAGGAGGATCCACACATCATTGTGGATGTCTACTCTACAGACCTTGCATATTTTGTAGAATTAAAGACAATATCTTTTTGTAGAATTAAGGACAGTACCTTTTTTAAAAGGATAGGAAATACTGATGAATGGAATCGCTAATTATATTTCCTCATCCTAAATCAAGACTGTTTTCTGATGAAGATGGCAAATAACTTTTCTTTCATGTTTTTGAAAAGTGTTTGAAAAACTTCTCTAATTTTATGAATAATATATTTTAAATAAGTAAAATCTGGAAATTTTGTCTCACTTCAAAAAAAGGACAGAAGCAAATTCCATTTTGTACATGTTCTAGTCTGTAAGCAACTTGCTTTCTTACCTTGTCTTGCAGCAAAATTAGCTGCTTTTAACAATAAACCTAGGTTTAATGAAAGTAAAATATTGTACCTTTTCTTTCTTTCTTTTTTTTTCTTTTTTCTTTTTTTTGAGTTGGAGTTTCTCTTGTCACCTAGGCTGGATTGCAATGTCGCGATCTGGGCTCACTGCAATCTCCGCCTCCCGGGTTCAAGTAATTATCCTGCATCAGCCTCCAGACTAGCTGGGATTACAGGCACACACCACCACACCCAGGAAATGGTTTTGTATTGTTAGTAGAGACAGGGTTTCTCCGTGGTGGTCAAGTTGGTCTTGAACTCCTGACTGCAGGTGGTGATCCACCTACCTCGGCCTCCCAAAGGGCTGGGATTACAGGCGTGAGCCGCCACGCCCCGCCTGTGTCTTTTATTTCTAGTGTATTGCTATAACACTAAATATTCTATTGTCTTTTTTAGAGATAATCAGTGTGGATTAAAATTTTCCAGAAGATGACATGTTAATTTATTATTGGGCATCTGTTCGTACTTAGATTCATAAACTCTTCAATTTTATGTAGTTTATTTGATTAATAGAATTAATCAAATAAATTGAACCTTGAAATAGCAAATGTAGGAAACAAAAGAGAATGTATTTTCGTACTATAAACTACTCAAAAAGTATTCATATACTTCCTTTTTAAAAATATAATGTATAATTAAAGTAAACAAATACAAATAGGAATCATCTAACTGTTAAGTGTTTTTTTACTGTGTGAAGTGGCTCATTTCAGAGGACACAATTTGGTATGAGATTTGGCATATATTTAGACAAAAGACATAACATTGTTTTACTAAGCAGGTGGACTGGAGTCAAGGCATTGGGGAAATTTTAGAAGTTAGAGGGAGAAGTAGCAGAGATACACATTTCAAAATCCATTATTGGGTATAGTCATGTTTCATTTCACAGAACAGCAAAAATTGAGTGTATGCTACCAAGTGTAAAATCTTCATATGAATGGTAAAAAAAGATATCTATCTCAAGCCATCTTAGTATTTATAGTCTGTGAAAAAGACAAATATTAAATAATTTTTATGAGTGTTAAGTATAATTTATAGGAGGTGATTGTTTTGGACTAAGCATTTGCGCTACGCTCCAACAGACCAGGAAAACCCGAATGGAGTCAGTCAGGCTAGGTACCACATAATCAGACAACCTTATTTATTTATTTATTTATTTATTTAAGACTGAGTCTAGCTCTGTCGCCCGGGATGGAATTCAGTGGCACAATCTTGGCTCACTGCAACCTCCACCTCCCAGGTTCAAGCGATTCTCCCGCCTCAGCCTCCCCAGTAGCTGAGATCACAGGTGCCTACCACCATGCCCGGCTAATTTTGTTGTATTTTTAGTAGAGACAGAGTTTCATTGTGTTGGCCAGGCTGGTCTCTAACTCCTGATCTCGTGATCCACGCGCCTTGGCCTCCCATAGTGCTGGGATTACAATCTTGAGCCACTGTGCCTGGCCAATCAAACAACTGTAAAAGAAGCCAGGCTTTTCCTAAAAACGGGAGATTTGCAGCAACCTGTTGAAAAGGGCCCAGTTTAATTGATCCAGCGTGATAAGAAAGTCCCCTCATTTTTAACTCTATAAGGAAAGTAGCTCTGAAATGACCAATCCACTTTTTGTCCTGTTTTTCCACTTTCTTCATCTTTTTCTTTACCTATAATGCCCACTCTCTCTGCTTAGTTTAACAGAGCACCTATTCTATTTTATAAAATGAGATACTGCCCAATTCATGAATGACAAACAAAAAAGTCAATGTCTTAAAATTTGTTAAAATTTTATCTTTTGCCATGAGTAAATTAATAAAATATATGTGCAAATTCCACTAATAAAACATGCATGTAATATGAAATATAATAAGAAGATTTAATTTAGACTTTCTGTAAAAGTGACATTTAAGCTGCTATTCAATAGATGAGCAGGATTTAGCCATGTGAAAGGCAAGGAGAAGAAAATAGAATGTTCTAAGATAGGAAAAATGAGATGCTTTTCAGGAGCTAAAAAGAGACCTTGTGGCTGGAGCTGGGTGAGAAAGCTGCAGTGTAGTGGAAAGCGGGTGTGGAAAGATGAGCAACAATCACATCAGAGAGACTTCGTAGTTTACTATGATGACAGTGTTGAGGCTGATTTTCTTGAGACATTTCCATTGTCTTCAGAAATAGGAAATTTTGTTATTTTGGTATCTGTTAAACCACCTTGAAATCAATAGCCTTTGTTTTGAAAAATCTTTAAACAGTTAGCATGTATAATTATACACTTCTGTTATTTATCTGACCTATTGGTGAAGAACAAGAGGAAGACAACACCTGTGGTATACAGATGTATTTCTGACTGTAATAAGATGTTTAAGGCTTATAGTGAGAAGACTGGGTAATACTTTCACAGCTTCTCCAAATTTGAGATTAAAGTTGTAGGGATCATGGGATCTCTCTCTAAACAAAATAATACTCTTAGATAAATAGATTGTACCATTCACAATGGGACTGATGACTTCTCTCACTTACATGGTTCAAAATGCACCCCCATAAATTTGGTAAGTTGTATACCTAAGCTAGTTCTCATAACACAATAAGCTTCATGAATAAATAAAATATTCTAAGAGTCTGTGTAATAGAACTTCTCACACTTCATATTATTATCCCTAAAGCCCAAAGATCCACCATATTTAAAATGGTAATGCCAATAATAGCAGTTAGACGTACTTTAGAGAGCATCTTACATAGGTATATTTTGGAGAATTCTTTCAACTTAACAGATTGGTTGTAAGGCAAAAAGAAGACTAGCACAACTGAAGGATAACCAAACATTATGGCAAAGGTCTTGAATTCTGATCTCCTTTCAGTTATTAAACAGTCTTGTAACTTAGATAAGTTACATAACTTCTCTTGGTCTTGACTACAGTATTATAAAATTAAAAAAAAAAGAAAAAAGAAAAAAAGAAAATTTAATGTTAGACTAAATATAATGACTCTTATACATACCTACACAATTTATTCAGATAGTTTCTTAAAAATACCAGAATGAAATTGTAAAAAAAAAAAAAAGAAAAAAAAATGGCCAGTTAAATCACTAATTTTGAAATTCAAACTCACTTAATCAATTAGATGTGGTACTAGTCAAATGCATTTAATAGCTTAGTTTCTATTGTTCCAAATTAAAGTACACAGTCACATAGATGAAAATTTACCTCAATATGATCATAAAATTAAGCATACTATTAAGTGAATAGTTTTAAGAAAAATTTCGTATTATGAAATATAATGTATATTTTACTCAGTGATGGTTTCTACATTGAAAGTAATATTGCATTATAAATATTTTTTATATTCTTTGTGGGATTTATTCTCACACAATGTGATGTTTTGAATTGATCTAGGTATGTTTGGTAAAGTTATTTATTAAACATATTGAACATTTTTCATATTGAATATAAATGGCCAAAACAGAACTCTTTTCTTTGTCAAACTTAATAAAACAAATTGGCCTCTATAAAAATCACCTGCACATATAACATCAAATCCTAACCACTTATGTGAAAATGAGCCAAGATTTAATTAAGGATATTATTCATTCGAACTGATCAACTTATTCATTTATATTTATTTTTGTGTGCTTATTGGGAAACAAATGAAGCTTAGTCAGTATCTACATGTGATGTCTGAGTTGAATGTAGAATCCACTTAATTTATGTAAAGAAATTCAGCTTAAGAAGACCTGACAGCAACAGAGATCTAGTATACCAATTTGCAATATAAGGTATAAACAACGGTAGGATTGTATAACCTTGAATTAAACCATTAAAGTAAAAAAAAAAAAAAAAGCTTTTTTTTTTTTTTTTTTACATATGCTGAGAAGAGACCATTTGTTCATATTGTTTTATATTTTAAACTCAACTTTATTGAGACTATAAGGATCTTGATTACCTGGAAAAATAAATTTTGGAGACAAAGTATAAGTAAGCCTGTATTTTATTATGCTTCATACTCTACATACACTTTATCAATAATGAAAACAGAAATACTTAATGCAATTAACAAACTTATGCTGCAAAGTAACCATAATATGCACAGATGTTAAAATATCACCGTATACATTACGCTTTTAACCCCAAGTATGGGAAGATTTGTATTGTGTTGTCATATTCTCTCTTAGTGGACATATTCTAACATACTGCTAATATTTGAATGGGTTTATTAATCTCAATTTCAATAACCTCAGGAGAGAGGGAATCACTATGGTGGATGGGAGGCAGGACTAGATTGCAGCTCCCACTCAGACAAGACAGAGCAGCATGTGGAGGCTTGCATCATGAACTTTTGCTCCAGAACAACTGCAGGAATACATTAGGAAAACCAGGAGAACCCACAGATCCTCTGAAGAAAGCGAATTGCTCCTGCAGGACTCAGGAGATACACCAAATACTGTGTATGCCCAACCTATGGAGGGAGAAAAGGGAACTCATCCACCCTGGAACACACACTCCCACTGGGGAACCTGAACACCTAGATTATGGGAGAAGATTCTGACCTTACCTGGAGCTAAGTCAGTTTAGAGAACAGAGTGAAATACAAGGGTAAAGGAAGCACTGGGAAAAGCTCTGCAGGTGTGCTGGGTCCCCTAGCAAGCCATTTCTACCCTGCCTCACAGGGGTCCTTGGGGAGGACAGTCAGAAGCACTGAGAAAAGGCCACAGGGAGAAAGAAACCTCCAGCTGAACTTTGTTAACTATTTGAACTGGTTGAGAAGTCTCCTGGCCAGAACTCTGGGGACGGCCTGAATCTGGTATGTAGACTCCACAGGCGGCGGAAGAATGAAAGTCCTAAGTGCTTTCGCAGCTGGGAGGAGGGTAGCCTGGCGCAAGTTCTCAGCCCTGCTCAGCCACTGTCTGGAAACAGACTTACTGCTGTCTTGGGGGACATGGTGGGAGTGAGACCAGCCCTTCAGACTGCATGGGAGCTGAGTGAGGCCTGTGACTGCCAGCATTATCCCACTTCCCTGACAACCTGCATGACACAGCAAAGACAGTCATAATTCTCCTAGGAACATAACTCCATTGACCTGGGATCCTCATCCCCATCCCCCACAGCAGCCACAGCCAGATCCGCCCAAGGAGAGTCCGAGGTCAGACATGCCTCGCCCTGCCCCTCTTGGTCCTTCCCTATCCACTGTGGTAACTGAAGACAGAGGACATTTATTCTCTGGAGTCCTAGGGCCCTGCCCACTGCCTGGCCTTCCCCATACTGTCACAGTTGATGCTGTCTTGAAAGCGCCACCTCCCTGCAGGAGGCCAACCAGCACAAAAATAGTGCGTTAAGCGATCCAAGCCAAGGACCCTCACAGAGTCCATCTTACCCCCCACCACCTCTACTGGAGCAGGTGCTGGTATCCATGGCTGAGAGAACCACAGATGATTTAAATCATAGGACTCTGTATACAACCGCCAGTACCAGCCTGGAGCCTGGTAGACTTGCTGGGTAACTAAATCCAGAAGAGAGATAACAATCATTACATCTTGGCCTTCGGGAAGCCACATCCCTAGGAAAAGGGAGAGAGTACTACATCAAGGGAACACCCCATAAGACAAAAGAACCTGAACAACAGCCTTGAGACCTAGACCTTCCCTCTGACAGAGCCTACCTCTGGTGATACGACACAACAAGATTATTTAACACACCCCCAAAATTACACTAGCTCACCAGCAAATGGCTCTAAACCAAGAAGAAATCCCTGATTTACCTGAAAAGAATTCAGAAGGTTAGTCATTAAGGTAATCAGGGAGGCATCAGGGGAGGGCAAAGCCCAATCTAAGGAAATTGAAAAAAAAAAAAAAAAAAAAGATGTGGGAAGTGAAGGGAGAAACATTCAATGAAATATATAGCATGAATAAAAAACAATCAAAACTTCAGGGAAAAATGATCACACTTATAGAAATAAAAAAATGCTCTGGAATGTCTCAGCAATGGAATCGAACCAGCAGAAGAAAGAACTTCAGAGACCAAAGACAAGGTCTTTGTATCAACCCAATCGAACAAAGGCAAAGAAAAAGAATAAGAAAATATGAACAAAGCGTCCAAAAGCTCTGGAATCACATTAAATGACCAAACCTCAGAATAATTGGTAGTCCTGAGGAAAAAGAGAAATCTAAAAATTTTGAAAACATATTTGGGGGAATAATTGAGGAAAACTCCCCTGGCCCAGCTAGAGACCTAGACATCCAAAAACCAGAAGTCCAAAAAACACCTGAGAAATTAATTGCAAAACAATCATCACCTGAACACACTGTCATCAGGTTATCTAAAGTTAAGATGAGGCTGGGTGCGGTGGCTCACACCTATAATCCCAGCACTTTGGGAGGCCTAGGCAGGCAGATCATGAAGTCAGGAGATTGAGACCATCCTGGCTAACACAGTGAAACCCCGTCTCCACTAAAAATACAAAAAATTAGCCAGGTGTGGTGGTGGGCACCTGTAGTGCCAGCTACTCAGGAGGTTGAGGCAGGAGAATGGCGTGAACCTGGGAGACGGAGCTTGCAGTGAGCAGAGATTGCACCACTGCACTCCAGCCTGAATGACAGAGCAAGACTTCATCTCAAAAAAATAAAAAATAAAAAATAAAAAAAATAAAGTTAAGATGAAGGAAGAAATTTTAAGAGCTGTGAGGCAAAAGCACTAGGCAACCTATAAGAGAAAACCTATCAGATTAACAGCAGATTTCTCAGCAGAAATTATATAAGCTAGAAGAGATTGAGGCCCTATCTTCATCCTCCTCAAACAAAATAATTATCAGCCAAAAATTTTTTATCTAGCAAAACTAAACTTCATAAATGAAGGAGATATAGTCTTTTTCAGACAAACAAATGCTGAGAGAATTCGCCTCTACCAAGCCAGCACTATGAGAACTGCTAAAAGGAGCTCTAAATCTTGAAACAAATCCTGGAAACACATCAAAATTGAATCTCTTTAAAGCATAAATCTCACAGGACCTATAAAATACAAATACAACTTAAAAACCTAAAAAAAACAAAAAAAAACCCAAGGTATACAGGCAACAAATAGCATGATGAATGGAATGGTACCTCACATCTCAATACTAACATTGAATATAAGTGGACTAAATGCTCCACTTAAAAGATACAGAATTGCAAAATGCATAAGAATTCACCAAACAACTATCTGCTGCCTTCAAGATACTCACCTAACACACAAGGACTCCTACAAACTTAAAGAAAGGGGTGGAAAAAGACGTTCCATCCAAATGGACACCAAAACTGAGCAGAAATAGCTGTTCTTATATTAGACAAAAGAAACATTAAAGCAACAGCAGTTCATAAAAATACAAAAAGGGACATTATATAATGATAAAAGGCCTTTTTCATCAGGAAAATATTACAATCCTAAATATATATGCACCTAACACTGGAGCTCCCACATTTATAAAACAATTACTAATAGACCTAAGAAATAAGATACACAGCAACACGATAATGGGGTGGACTTCAGTATTGCTTCCACTGAAGCACTAGACAAGTCATCAAGACAAAAAATCAATAAAGAAACAATAGATGTAAACTATACCCTGGAACAACTGGACTTAACAAATACTTGCAGAACATTCCAACCAACAGCCGCAGAATATACATTCTACACAACAGTACATGAAACTTTCTCCAAGATAGACCATATGATAGGCTACAAAAAGAGCCTTAATGAATTTAAGAAAATTAAAATTATATCAAGCACTCTCTCAGACCACAGTAGAATAAAACACTATCAACTCCAAAAGGAACCTGCAAAACCATACAAATACATGGAAATTAAATAACCTGCTCCTGAATGATCATTGGGTCAAAACTGAAATCAAGATGGAAATTTAAAAATTCTTTGAACTGAATGACGATAGTGACATAACTTATGAAAACCTCTGGGATACAGCAAAGGCAGAGCTAAGATGAAGGTTCATAGCCTTAAACGTTTGCATTAAAAAATCTGAAAAAGCACAAACAGGCAATCTAAGGTCACACCTCAAGGAATTAGAAAAACAAGAACAAACCAAACCTAAACCTAGCAGAAGAAAGGAAATAACAAAGCTGAGAGCAGAATTCAAAGAAATTGAAACAAACAAACACAAAATATAAATGAAACAAATAGCTAGTTCTTTGAAAAGATAAAATTGATAGATCATTAGCAGGATTAATTGGGAAAAGAAGACAGAAAATCCAAATTAGCTCAATTAGAAATGAAACAGGAGATATTAAAACTGACACAGAAACACAAAAGATCATTTAAGGCTACTGTGAACACCTTTATGCACATAAACTAGAAAACCTAGAAGAGATGGATAAATTCCTGGGAAGATAAAACCATCCTAGTTTAAATCAGAAAGAACTAGATACCCTGAACAGAAGAATAGCAAGCAGTGAGATTGAAATGATAATAAAAAAATTAACAACAAAAACAAGTCCAGGACCAGACGGATTCACAGCAGGACTCTACCAAACATTAAAAAAAAAATTGATACCAATCCTGTTGACACTATTCCACAAGATAGAGAAAGAGGGAACTCTCCTTAAATCATTCTGTGAAGCCAGTATCACCTTAATATGAAAACCAGGAAAGGACATAACTGAAAAAGAATACTACAGACCAATATTCCTGATGAACATAGATGTTAAAATCCTTAAAAAAATACTAGTTAACCAAATCCAACAACATATCAAAAAATCCATCATGATCAAGTGGGTTTTATACCAGAGATACAGGGGTGGTTTAACATACACAAGTCAAAAAATGTGATACACCACATAAATAAAAGCAAAAATCGCGTGATCATCTCAATAGATGCAGAAAAAGCATTCAACAAAATCCAACTTCACTTTATAATTAAAACTCTCAGTAAAATCGGCATACGAGGGACATAACTCAATGTAATAAAAGCCATCTGTGACAAATCCACAGCCAACATAATACTGAATACGGAAAAGTTGAAAGCATTCCCTCTGAGAACTGAAACAAGAAAAGGATACCCACTCTCACAACTCCTCTTCAACATAATACTGTAAGTCTTAGCTAGAGCAATCAGAAGAGAAAGAAATAAAGGGAATTCAAATTGGTAAAGAAGAAGTCAAAATGTCACAGTTTGCTGACTATATGATTGTTTTCCTAGAAAACCTAAAGACTCCTCCAGAAAGCTCCTAGAACTGACAAAAGAATTCAGTAAAGTTTCTGGATACAAAATTAACATACAGAAATTAGTAGCTCTGCTATACACCAAAGCGACCAAGCTGAGAATCAAATCAAGAACTCAATCCCTTTTACAATAGCTACAAAAGAGTAGAATAAAATATTTAGGAATAACTCTACAAGGAAAACTATAAAACACTACTGAAATAAATCATAGATGACACAAATAAATGGAAACACATCCTATGCTCATGGATGGGTAGAATCGATATTGTGAAAATGACCATACTGCCAAAAGCAATCTACAAATTCAGTGCAGTTTCCACCAAAATACCACCATCATTCACAGAATTAGAAAAAACAATCCTAAAATTCATATGGGACAAAAAAAAAAAAAAAAAAAAAAAAAAAAAAAGCCTGCATAGCCAAAGCAAGACTAAGCAAAAAGAACAAATCTGGAGGCATCACATTACCAGATTTCAAACTATAGTATAAGGCCATAGTCACCAAACAGCATGGTACTAATATAAAAACAGGGACAGAGATCAATGGAACAGAATAGCAAACCCAGAAATAAACCCAAATACTTACAGCCAACTGATCTTTGACAAAGCAAACAAAAACGTAAAGTGGGGAAAATACGCCATAAGCAACAAATGGTGCTGAAATAATTGGCAAGCCACATGTAGGAGAATGAAATTGGTTTCTCATCTCTCACTTCATACTAAATCAACTCAAGATGGATCAAGGACTTAAATCTAAGACCTGAAACTATAAAAATACTAGAAGATAACATTGAAAAAAGTCTTTCCAGACATTGGCTTAGGCAAATATTTTATGATCAAGAACTCAAAAGCAAATGCAGTAAAAACAAAGATAAATAGCTTGGACTTAATTAAACTAAGAGAGCTTTTACACATCAAAAGGAACAGTCAGCAGAATAAACAGACAACCCATAGAATGGGAGAAAATATTCACAATCTATACATCTGACAAAGGACTAATATCCAGAATCTACAATGAACTCAAATAAAGTATCGAGAAAATAAAAAGCCCATCAAAAAGTGGGTTAAGCACAAGAATAGAAAATTCTCAAAATAAGATATACAAATGTCCAACAAACATATGAAAAATCCTCAGCATGAGTAATGATAAGGGAAATGAAAATCAAAACCACAATACAATACCACCTTATTCCTGCAAGAATGTCCACAATCAAAAAATCAAAAAATAATAGTTGTTGGCATGGATGTGGTGAACAGGAAACACTTCTACACTGCTAATGGGAATGTAAACTAGCGCAACCACTATGGAAAAGTGTGGAGATTCCTTAAAGAACTAAAAGTAGGGCTGGGCGTGGTGGCTCACACCTGTAATCTCAGCACTTTGGGAGGCCGAGGCGGGTGGATCACGAGATCAGGAGATCTAGACCATCCTGGCTAACACAGTGAAACCCTGTCTCTACTAAAAATACAAAATATTAGCCAGGTATGGTGACAGGTGCCTGTAATCCCAGCTACTCGGGAGGCTGAAGCAGGAGAATGGCGTGAACCCGGGAGGTGAAGCTTGCAGTGAGCCGAGATCACGCCATCGCAGTCCAGCCTGGGTGACAGAGCAAAACTCAGTCTCAAAAAAAAAAAAAAAAAAGAAAAGAAAAGGAAAGAAAAAAATCCTCAGTAGATTGCATCTTGATAGACTTACAAAAATATTATTACAAATTTTCACAAAAGGACCTTCTTGCTAGAGATGGGACCTGGCAGAGGGTTCCCTGGGCCTAGGTAAGGTTAGTGTTTTAAGCAGTATAAAAAACTGACTGGCAATATGTTCTGAAAATTTTTTAAGTGGGAAAACAAATATTCCTTCTAATCCTGAAGTGAAAAACTAGGACTCAGCTTCTGCCTTTCCATATTTAGAGAGGTATATAAGGAGGCGGCTCTACAAAAGAACTAAGAACTATCCTGTGATTCAGTTAGGATTTGAAGAGTGTGGCATTACTCAAGCCCAGACTAAAAATCTTTCAATACATAGGCAGGGAGCATGAAAGTTGTTGAAAGTTGCTGTCAAGTCAACCAAGATAATAAATGAGAAAAGGGCTATTGACTTTAACAATATAAATTGTTGGTGGTAACAGAGGAAAGAAAAACTGGAGTGAAAGGCTTGAAAAGGATTAATTAGAATAAGTTAAAGAAAGTAGGTAAGGAAAGAAAGTTAATAAAAGGACCATAGATTAGTCTTTCAAGATATTTTATAGTGTATTTCTGAAGAATTGTAGATAATTATTCATCTCACTTATGACATTCCAAAGTCTTCTTTCCAAAGTCCTCTTTTAATATTTCCGAAAATAATTTCTTTAGCTTTTCTTTTGGCTTTTGTGCTTTTGCTTTTATATCAAAGACCACTGGCAAATCCAGGGTCATGAATATTCACTGTTATGTCTTCTTCCAAGAGTGTAATAGTTTTAGTTCTTATATTTAGGTCTAGGATGCATTTTGAGTTAATTTTTGTATATGATGTGAGGTGGGGATCCTCTACCACACTTTTCCATGTTGATGCTGATTTTCTCCAGAACCATTAGTTGATAACACACTATTCTTTCCCCTACTGAGTAGCCCTGGCATACATGCCAATTATCAATTGACCATAAACATAATAGTTTACTTCTGAACTCAATTATATTCCATTGATCTGTATGTTTATATGTATACCAGTACCACTACCACAATATCTTGATTTGTATACTGTAGTTTTGTAGTACATTTCAAAACAGAGATAAGAGTCCTATGACTTTCTTCTTCTTATTCAAGTTATCATTGGTCTGCATTTTCATATGCATTTAAGATTTAATTTGTCAATATTTACTTAAAAGGTGTGTTTTAGGGATCACATTGAAACTGTGAATTAATCTGAAAAGTGTTTCCATATTAACAATATTGAGTGTTCTCTTAAATCATTTATGACTATAAAATACCTTACCACTTATTTAGGTCTTCTTTAATTGCTGTCAACTGTTATCTTGTTTCTGGGCACAAATTTTGCACTGTTTGGAGTCTCAGTTAGTCTAGGTCACTATAACAGAATATCATCGACTTAAACAATGATAATTTATTTCTTACGTTTCTAGAGGCTGGGAGGTCAAAGATCAGAATATCAGCATAGATGATTCTAGTGAGAGCCCTCTTTCTGGTTTGTGGAAGGCCATTTCTCATTGTAACCTCATACGGTGAAGAACAGAGTGAGAGATCCTGTGTCTCCTCTTTTTATGAAGGCGTTAATCCCATTTATGGGAGCTCAGTTCTCATAACTTAATTACCTCCCACAGGCCTCACCTCTTAAAATCATCTTATTGGGAATTTAGGGTTCAAAATATGAATTTTGGGGGATACATATATTATTGCAAGGTCATTGTTTTATTAATTTCACTCATGTGTCATTTATTAGTGGCATATAGACAAAGAGTGGATTTCTGTATATTAACCTTGAATTCTACAACTTCACTGAATTCATTTATTTTCCAGGTTTTTTTGGGGGGTGTGTGTGTGTGTGTGTGTGTGTGTTCCTTAGGATTTTCTATATGCAAAATAGCATATTCAAATAGAGATAGATTCATGTTCTTTATCATCATAAGTACCTTTTTTTTTTCATGCTTAATTACATTTTGTAGGTCCTGTAGTATGTTGAACAGAAGTAATAAAAACAGTAATCCTTGTGTTTTTCCTAATCTCAAAAGGAAAGCTTTCAATGTTTCACCATCAAATGCAATGCTAGCTGCTAAATTCTATAAATATGCTTTATCAATTCGAAGAAGTTTATTTCTATTGCTTGTTAAGTGTTTTTAAACATTTAATCATGAGAGGGGTATGAAATGTTATCAAACATTTTTTTCTCTTCCAATCAACATGATAATGTAATTTTGTTCTTTTTTCTTTTTAATATTATGTATCATATATTGAATTGACTTTTATATGTTAAACTTAGCATTTCTGGGATAAATCCTACTTAGTTATGATGTGTAATGCTTTTTATTTATGCTACTAAGCTTTCACATTTATATTCAAAATGAATATTGGTTACTAAGCTTTCACATTTATATTCAAAATGAATATTGGTCTTTAGTTTTCATTTCTTATATATATTTTCCTGGTTATTGCATCAGAGACTCAAAGAATGAAGTGGGAAGTGCTCTCTTCTCTGCTATTTTTTGGAAGAATCTGTGAAGGATTGGTATCAATCTTTATCATCTGCTTTCTTCTATCTCATTTGTTTCTCTGAATCTATAGTATATCTCTGTCTTTTTTAGAGTGCATGCAGTTGGGCCATTTTTTTTTTTATTCTATTCTGAAAATTTCTGGTTTTGATTGAAATATTTCACCAATATGTAATTATTCAGTAGTTGTTGTAATTACTGAATCAGTGGGATTTATATCTGACATTTTTGTACCTGTTTTACATATATCCTATTTATTTTGTGTTCCCATTTCTCCATTACTGCCTCCTTTTGCATTAAAAAGGGATTCTCTAGCATAGCATTTTAATTCTTTTTTTCTGTTACTATGTTTATGAGTTATTTTGCCACTGACTGCCTGTAGGACTACAATAAACATTTTAACATAAAGCACTTTGTCTACTTAATTTTTGTAATAATGCAAAAGAATAATCCATCCAATATAGATGTTTCTAGACCCTCTTTTTTGCTATTATTGTCATATAAGATTTTGAAACCCTCCTTCACTGGTTCTCTGTTCTGGGATTTCCCCTTTAATTTTTAGTTGGTCAGACAGTCTTGAACTCTGTTCATTTACTCCTCAAACAGGTAAGGATGAGGCTTTCTTTCTGAGCTCTATTTGAACTGCCACCACAAGAACTGGAGAGTGCTCTAAGGAATATTGTGTAAATGTGTGTCTTGGTACTCAGTCATAGTTGCTTCCTTTTTCAAAGGTCAAATATCCCCCAGTTTATTTAATAATGTTTGTTTGTTTATCTTACTTTCTCAAAAGGGAATCATTTTCTTTGGCAGAAGTGTTATTTCCATTATTATTATTTTACAGCCAGAATCCTAGAGAGAAGCTTTAAAATCATTTAATATATACTCAGCCTTACTCCATGCTCACCAAGCAACAATGAAAATATCACTGCCATTAACATAACATAAAATACTCTATTTAATTTCAATAACATGGAAAAAAATATGCTACATTATGTCTCTTTTCCTAACCCCTTTCCCTCCTTTGTGCTATTATTGTCATACAAGATTTTGAAGCTCTCTTCTTTTTGGGAAGGAGATACTTAGATAAGAGAGAAAATATATGCTAATTAGGCTTGAAGATGACTAATGTCAGCCTACCAAGTTTATCTATCATGACAAAGTAATAAGTGGTACTGTAGTTTTAGATAAAATTCTCAGGTACATTGACCTAAGCATGGTTCAACATTTTCTAGTTTGATCAACTGTAAGACACTAGCTGAAGTCTCAAATTTGTTCACCATTATTTAGACTTTGATGAATTATCTGATGTAATGTCATATTACAGTAATTTCTGAGAAACTCATGGTGACCTTCTGTGGTGACAGCCTATGATTAACATATAGTCTGTTTTGAATTTAAAATTCCTACCAGGCAATCTTCCATACCTTCACAGAAACTCTCAAACTTGTGCTTGTTATCATGAATTTAGTCTTGATATACTTAAGCCTCTACCAAATCCAAATCAACAGAGAATAATTGGTAGCCATAGAAATGGTGCTTAGTTCTCTACTGTTACTTTATGAGACATTCTTCTGGTATTGTTGGAAGTAATCTTTCCTCTCTCACACAATTAGTTTCTAGCCTCACTTTTCATTCCATTTAGAAACTAGTGACTTGTAGGAGTAAGGTGCCCATGATGCCTACTCCCAAAGATGTAGCTTGGGTTAATGAACTAAACACTGGATGCAAATCAGGGAACATAGAGTTCAAGTCTTTCAGTCTACTTAATAATATATGAATCCCTTGTTCTCTTGTTTCTTCTGTAAAATATAAGAAGGCTGAATTTGATTCTACTGAATTTCCTGTCAATTTTAATACTCAGTATTTTCCTCAGTACTCATAACCAATCCAATCAAATAATTTGCAAGTTTGCCTACGTTTCCTGATGTTTCCTTGAAGGGAATTCCTTTCTTCAGTGTTCTATGAATAGATATATACCTTCAGTAAAATCTAAGGCTTTGACTTTTTCCTACAAATTGCAAGGTAAAAATAAATATGAGGAATAGCATTTTGAGATGCTGGAACACACTTTTACTTTTTCATGCTTAAAAACAGTCATTATCTTACAGAGTTATTATAGTTATAATATTATTTATAATATATGGGCCAGCCACAGTGACTCATGCCTGAAATACCAGCACTTTGAGAGGTTGAGGCAGGTGAATCTCTTTAGTCTAGAGTTCAAGACCAGCCTGGGCAACATGGAAAAACAAAAAATACAAAAACTAGCTGGGTGAGGTGGCACGCACCTATAGTTTCAGCTACTGGGCAGGGGTGCTGAGGCAGGAGGATCACTTGAACCTGTGAGATGGAGGTTGCAGTGAGCCAAGATCATGTCCCTGCACTCCAGCCTGGGTGACGGAATGAGACCTTGTCTTATATAAAATAAAATTTTACATATATGTGTGTGCGTGTGTGTGTGTGTGTGTGTGTATAGTGTGTGTGTGTGTGTGTATATATATATATATATATATATATATATATATATGGACACATGATATGTCACGTTCCTTTGTTTTAATCAAATTACATTCTCCTCCAAACTTGATTCACTCCGCCACAACCACATCAGAGTATCTCAGATTTTTGTGTTCTAAAAAAACTAGTGAAAGAGCCAGATCCCAGTCTAAATGTTTCTCATGACTATCTTCTGTTTTCTGGGTAGCTTCAGAGCTTCCCTTCCAGGACTCTGTTTATCTGACCCTGATTTATCACTCCATGAAAATTTCCGCACCAAGAGATCTCATCACAAAATACTTCTGACCAGCATCTCTTCCCTAAACTTCTCTTTAGTGTCAGGGTAAGTTAAACTCACCCTCAGCTCCAGCAACGTTTACTTTACTTACTCAAAGTATCTCCCACTATTTCTTCCTTCTACCACATACTTAAAGTGAAAATTTAGAATAATTCTCCTCAATGGAATTTTGGGAAAAGTAAATGCTGACCTCTAATTCTTGTGACAGAGTACTTTTCCCTAAATAATTTATCATGTTACACTTGAAAATAATTATATTCTTCTTTTTAAAATTTGCACAGGGCAGGAGTAGAAATTTAATTTTAAGTCTTTCCTCTCATCTACATTTGAAGGGCATATACTGTATAGTCTGAATCAACTCTTATGAATAAATGTCTACTATCTCAGTAGTTTGCCTCTCTACCATATACTGTGTTAATTTACCTGCCATAATACATGTGATGTTGCATTATTTGCACAATTGGCAGAACTTCTTTTTGCCTGGAGATTAACTGATTATTCATCATACTCTAGAATCTAGCCTACCTCCTGTCCCAGTGGAATTATTCATTAATACTTGTTGAAGAACTTTTTCACTACCAACACAGTAATTCAGTTCATTACTTAATGGAAGAGGATTACGGAGGAAGTAGCGGGAGGACAGCTTTTTAAGAAGACTAATCTGCTTCTCTTTGCAGTGATTTTCAGGCCTTCATCTTAACCTCCACTTCATATCCCAGTATCTCAGAATTTTCTTCCCCAAACTATGATATGCAAGAGAGGAGAAGATAGCAACTCTTCATTTCCTCAGCAATAGGAGAAGAGAGCTCTAAGGATATAAAAAGAAGAAGAAAGCTCTTCACTGAAAATATGATAAGATTAGTACACAACATTATTTCACAGGGTACTCATGAGTTGTCTTGAGACTAACCAGGATTTTCTATAATAAATTTTATTTCTCTTTTTAAATAAATGTTACATTCATCTACAGAACAGAATGCAGTTATATTTTAGTGTTCGCCTTTGTGTGTGTGTGTGTGTGTGTGTGTGTGTGTGTGTGTGTGTGTGTGT
>NC_045446.1:88455186-88477426 GCF_002776525.5 Piliocolobus tephrosceles
TGTGTGTGTGTGTGTGTGTGTGTGTGTGTGTGTGTGTGTGTGTGTGTGTGTCAGTGCAACCACGGCTCTGGGACATTTTAGATTAGAAGTAGAAATGATAATTAACATTTTCTAAATTATGATTATCCTCAACATGGCATGATTGTCAATACACTGTGGTAGAGGGTGATGTGTAATGTGCAGATGGATAGAAACTAGTCAAAAGTAATAGATCTCTGCAAGATGACAGTTTAATGTAGTACTCTGTAATAGCAAAGTTCAGTACATACATAAAGAATAGTTAGGCATATACAAGAACTATCAAGACATTTGATACAAGAAGTATCAAAAGTCTAGACATTTGTAGTTATAAGGCAGGTGAACTGCAGAGATAGACCAGCAGATTTTCCTTTTAAAATGTTAGCCAACTTTTGTGTTTTTATTTTAAATTAGATTTCATACAGGTTTAAACCAGATGTTAAGCATGATGAAAACTCAGTACCCTCTTGCTCATTATTATAAATGGAATAACACACTAAGGTATTTTGTAGATACAATTATTCTTATAGGGTTGCAATAATATCAGTCCAAATTATGTGCAGTACATAAAAATGATTGTTGTTTAACTTGCATTAATTATTTGCATTCACTTCAGTTTGTCACGTATGAATTCATCACATAGAGATAAATACGGAATCAATACATAATGACCTAGAGTAGATAATTTTCAATCTCACTTTTCATGAAAGGAAAGTTCATATGGAATGTCTACCTAGAAAAACCAACCACAGGCTTGGGATAGCTGCCTTCTTCCCTATTTCATCATCTTCTCTATATCAATCTTTTGTACCTTTAACCCTGGCTTGGCATGCCGCTGCTATTTTTCATTTTGTGTCAAACTCTTCTCTTCCTGGGAGGTGAATCACTGTGGGTAGTTGAACTCTTAAAGAACTGAGTTACTCCTATCTTCATCAGTTTATCAGATACTGGGGCTGGCAATTAGCAGTAACAAATACAATTATATGCTCAATTAACAAATCGTTAATCCTTCGTATTTAAACTTAGATTTTCAAGCCTCTTTTTTCATTTTTTTTTCTGCTTCTGTTCTTTTGGACAATCATCTGTATGTAAGACTCAATGTATATGATTTATATGTGTGTATGTTTGTATGTTTGTGTGTGTGTGTGTGTGTGTGTGTGCATCTGGGTATATCAGAGCACAAGGTGGAACTGCAGTATTCACTTAGATTTATTCCTTGGAATGATCCTGGCAGAAATCTCTTAAATGTGTAGGAAAAGTCACTACAGGTAAACTTTAATATTATGAACCATGGGCACTCATCGATAATGTATTCTTTCCTTTCCTTTTTAAGGACTCGGCTATTTCTTTCCCACTGTATGAGCTCAAAATTTGTTTGTTGAGGTGAAAACATATACCCTGGAAACAGAATATCACAATTTTTAGAAGCATCTGGGTACATTTTATTTTATCTATTTTATTCAACAGATGTTTTGATAGGTTAATTAACTAGTTGCTTTCTGAAAACTAGCAGCATAAGAATTGAGAAATCAGATTGTTTGGGCTGATAACTAACAGATTTTCTGGAAACTACTCTCAGGCGGTTTCTGAGAACCTTTCTTCAAAGCCTTGATAGAAGGCAGCTGGCCTTTGAAAATGCACCATCTGAAGCATGCTGTAAACTCACAGGCACCTGTAGGCACAGGTGATCCTTCTATAATGTGAATTACTGGGGACAGACATTCTTGCATTTTTTAGTTCTGAGATTTACAAGAAAGGAAGGTCCCTTTGAGTAGGAGCACGCAAGGTCAGTATCGCCTTCAAGTCCCTTATTTTAGGGACTGTGCCACTGGTGTGAAAGTATTTAGGTGGGGAAAGTGCTTCTAAAAAGAGGAAGAGGTTTTGATAGCCTAACAGCCTTAGCTTTTGCTCTATATATGTTTTTGTGTGATAGGTTCTCACTAAAAAAAAAAAAAAAAAAAACCATATTACTTAAAATTGCTGTATTTTACTCAGAGTTCACATATCTGTGATTTTTTATCTAACAGAACTCAGAGCTAGATGCTTGGGGAAATGTCTTCAGCAAATTCATATGAATAAGAAAAACTGGGTTTTGACAGATTTACTGACAGAATATAAAAAGAGATCTGAAGGAGGCAACAATTTTGACAGATTTTGATGGGGGGTTGAGGGGGTCAAAATTTTGAGTTTTGTGAAAAGTCAAATTTTTACCTCCTCGTCATTAGGACAGCCACCGAGCTATTATTAAATAACAGTGGGGTATAATCCATGATACTAGTATATTTCAGGGCAATAGTAGAATGTATTTAAAAAACAAAGTTCCCATGCTGAGATTATATAAAAAGCACAGACAAAGTTTCAAACATGCATCATAATGTACAATTGTTTTCATGAATATTTGATGTATTTATTTTTAAAGAAAATAATGGTACTTGATTGTTGAAAAAATTAAAGCAATAAAATTTCAAGGTATATATTTCCCACCTCTCAGTCAGCTAAAGAAATAAATGTTCATTTGTACATGTAATATTCCAGATCTTGTTCTTAACCATGTTAATATATTTCAGACAATATGATAGATTGGATCTTGTATTGCATTTTCACTGGATAAAATACCGTTTGCTACAATGTTGCCACCTTTTTTGGTTTGCCACATTTTATCTTTTTCACTCCCAATCTCAGCCTTTTAAATTAATAGATATTAAGAGTCAAGTATAATGTTACCCTCTACAATTTATATCATAAATACACAATTCTAATCATGTGTATGCACAGATATATTTGTATCAAGTTACTTATAAAAGTCTATTCTACTGTTTAGGTTCCCAGCAACTCCCTTTTCATGTTTCACTATAAACTATTGACAGAGACAGGAGACAACCAAATGCTGCCCAGGTGATTGTGCACAGGAGGCTTGCCTAAACATGCCCATGGTGAAAAATTCTGTAGTTTAATACATGTGAGTAAGGGAAATAAATCAGTGTGGAGTGGCTCAAACTAAGGACCCACCTGCTCACTGGGAGAATGGGATAGAACCACCAGGGATTTGTGCCTTAAGCAGTGGGGAGGAGCCTGGCTTCTTCAGCTCATGTGTGGCAGCCTGGTATTCAATCTGTGAAATGGGAGCCTGTCAGCACGTCCCCTCTTTATTTGCCGAGAGCTTTCTTTTAATAAATTCTGCTTTCCTCACCTTTCAAAGTGTCCACATGACTTAATTTTTCCTGGTCATGAGACAAGAACCCAGATTTTAGCTGAGCTAAGGAGCAAAACATCCTGCATCATAATGAATATCCTCCTGGAGCAAAAGAGAAAAGAATAATTCTCTTTATTAGATGTATCCTATTCCACAGTATATGTGTAATAAAATGTATTAAGATGGTTATTCAACTCAATTATTATTATTCTTTCATTGCCACTGCAAACTTAATACATATTGCCTTACATACTGATGCTTTTAATTCTATAGGATAGATTTTTGAAGGGTAGGATTGCTATGATATAATTACATAATAATACATTTTCTTACTACATTCTCCAAACTATATACAGTCATTAATCTCCTAGAAGAATATATTAGCTCTGACTCACTCACATTCTTGCCAGACCCTGATGTGGTTATGTGTAAATTTCACTCTCAAATGTGAAAATACATCTTCTTATTTATCCTTATTCAGTGTCAATATATGTCCAATTAAGAAAAATCATTAGTAAGCTAAAAATATTGTTTGGTATTGGTTACATTAAACCATATAATCTTGATTTAAAAATTAATTTGCTTCCTGTAGAAAACTTTATAGTATCTTTTGAAAAAGAAATGTACAAAGGTAAAACTAAGAATAAACAGTTTTACTATGAAATACTGAGGCTGATTTGTAAAATATATCATTTATGCTTATTGAAATAATGCCCATTTCTTCTTTGAAAACTGCTCTAAGAAATTATTAGTACCAGAAATATTTTCAGGTTAATACTTCTGTTCATTTGATCATTTCAAGCTTTTCATTAGTCCTCATATAAACATCTTCACATCACTTTAATTATTCTAAAAATTACTTATAAATGTTTTTACTAAATTATTCTTATAGCAAGAGACTCCTAAATGGGGTGACTAAACTCTTCATTTGGAGGATCATATCAAAAAGAGTTTCTCTAGTGTTTAGACTGCATTTTCCGTTCCTCACCATGCTAGTCTCATTATAAATGCACATAATTCAACAACTTCATTAATAGCAACATTTAGACCTAACATGGCTTGGTGCAGACAATGCTTGGTGTTCACACCACATTTTGGGGGCATAGGGATGGTGCAGACAATTCTTGATGTTCACACCACATTTTGGGGGCATGGAGAATACATTCCCAATCCTCTCTTACAATAATATGTGGAGCAAGTGAAGTAATATTGTATTGACGACCGGAAGGTGGACAGAAGCCATGAAACTAAGGCAAGCCACTTCAAGGCTTGGCTACTTAAACACCTCACAACCATCCAGCTTCTTTTCTCTTCTGTGGCTACCCTGAAGCCCTGTATTCCGGATGGCATAGGTATAAGAAGGAAGGGCACTCTGAGGTATGTGGGGGACAGGTGTATGTGAGAGATATATTTTTAGTGTGTTAATCTTTTAAGAATTGGGGTTTTATATGTTACTTCAGTACAGTCTATCTATTTTGACTAAGACATATTGTTTGGAATATCTTTGAGAGTCTGACTTATTTTTGTCTCAAAACTCATGTCTTTAACTCCTCAGCCTACATCACCAGGACTTGAAGGACAGCAGCACATCTTCAGTGAGTACCTACTATGAGGTAATCACTACCTCACACTTTGCTTCTCATGATAAGTTGCCGTCATGTATTACTACTTAGAGTGTTTTGAATATCCAGTTTTGTTCTATTTTTTTCTACACTGGTCTCTATCTAGAACATTCATATTGCCTTTCACTTCTTCTATATCATTTATTCTTTTGCTGCTATTACTTTTATTTATTATATACTGGGATGGGGTTGGGACAAAATAGTAACCAAACCTAATAAAGCAGTAATAACCAAACATAATAAAAATAAAATATAACAAAACTGTTTTCCTGAGAATCTTACTGTAACACTATAGGATAGGTTCAGTACCTGTTTGGGGACATTATGAAAAACTCCATAATAGTACTCTTTACATCTCATTTAATTATCTGGGTTTCCATGAGAGCAGTGACCATGTCAATCTTGTGTATGCCCGTGGAAAATACTTGGCAAAAAAAAAAGACTTTCCATAAAAATGAGTTGATTCATAAATTACTTTTTATTTGCAAAATATGAAACCTCAGCACATGGTTGTTTTTGAGTAGTTTGCTTCTGTAAAATGATTCCATTGATATATCACTTCACAGAGAACAGTAGTAAGAAATAAACTGATGAACTGGAAACTATTTCTTTCTTTACAAACTGGCAGAGTTATGCTTTTATATTTTTCTTTAACACCTAAAATTATGTTTACAGTGATAAATATGTTTACTCACTATAATAATTTTTCAAGAAATATTTTATTCCAAAATCTGAAAATTCATTTTATACTCATAAATTCTGTCTCCACAATTTAAAATAACTAATTGGAAAGTACTGAGTGAATCATTGACTTTTTGGTACAGTGTCAAAAAAGTTCTGATTTTCTTCATAATGCATGCTCAACATAAACCGTATGTGTATTAAAAGTTGGTAAAAATTTGTTTTTCTGAAAAAAATTGTCAAGGATATCTATAAAATACTGTTTGATTAAAGGAAAAACCTCTAAATTCTTATAATCAAGACCCCTGTAGAAAATAAGGACAAAGGAAAACACACACGATACACACAACACACGGTCACACACACACTCTCATCTACCACTTCATGGTTTACAATATCTGTTAGCAAGGCTCCAGAGGATAGAGGACTAGCTCAAAATAATTAAGGCTTCAAAGTCCTTATCTAGGTTTTTCAGACCATTCAGAGTAGATGTCCTTGTCAGATAATTCTGTCTATGACAAACCAGTCAGAGACTAGAAAAGGGCTGCCTTTAACAACAACAACGACGACAACAAAAAAGCCAACTACGTATAGTACAGCTAAATGGAAAAGCAAGCACACTTTTCAAAGTGAGTATCTGTCACAAAATGTCTTTTCTGAGAATTCTCCTAAATGCTAAGAATACAGTTGCCCTTTTACCTGACTGCTCTGCCCTGCCTGACAATTTATTGGGCCACTAGTTTCATAAGAATGCTAACTGGGCCCTTCCTCTGTTATTTGGATTCATTAAGAACAACTGACACTTGAGTCTGCAATTGACTTACTTCTTAGACTTCAATAGTTTTTTTTTTTTTTCCCACATGAATATATTATAGTTTATTAAACATGTTTTCATTGACAGAAAATGTGAGGTAAAAGACCACTAAAGGCACTACCTTATTTACTGTATTCATCAAGTTTATCTCTAGGGAAAATTATTTTATCTCCTGAGGGCACATATCTGACAACAGGCAGCACCATGTTTGTGTTCTAATTTGCTAGAATACACTCTCCTGTATGCGTTGTTTGATATACATTGAGTACTTTGTGGTGAAGCCTTTTCCATATTCATTGCACCGATAAGGTTTCTCTCCTGTGTGAATTATCAGTGGATAATGAGACTATATTTGTGTGAATAGGACTTTCCACACTCAATCCATACAAAGGGAATCTTTCCCGTATGACACCTCTCATGTTGTATGAGCCATATTTTCTGGATGAAGGCTTTACCACATTCATTACATTCATTGGGTTTTCTCCTGTATGAGTTCGGTGATATATAATAAGAGTGTACTCTGTGGTGAAACCTTTACCACATTAACTGCATATGTAAGATTTCTCTCCTGTGTGAGTTCACTGATGTATAATGAGAGTGCATTTGACAGTGAAGCCTTTTCCACATTCGCTGCATATACAAGATTTTTCTCCTGTATGCTGATGTACAATGAGGTTGCTCTTCATGGTAAAGTCTTTTCCACATTCACTGCATATATGGGGTCTCTCTCCAGTATGGGTTTGCTGATGTACAACAAGGTAGTGCTTTATGGTGAAGCCTTTTCTACATTCACTGCATATATAGGGTTTCTCCTCTGTATGAATTTGCCCATATACAATGAGATTGATCTTCACAATGAAACCTTTTCCACATTCATTGCACACATAAGGTTTCTTTCCACTACAAGTTTGCCAATGAGCAATTAGATAGCACTTCATTGTAAAGGCCTTTCCACACTCACTGCACATATAGGATTTCTCTTCTGTGTAAGTTTATTGATGTGCAATGAGAATATACTTCGCAGCAGAGCCTTTTCTATATTCATTGGGTATACAGATTTTGTCTCTTGTATTAGTTTTCAGAAGCTTAGTGAACAGGACACTTCTGGACAATTTCTCACATTGACCACTTCCGGGATTCTCTTCTATATGAATGTTCTTGTGGTAAATGAGCTGAGACTTCAGAGGAAGGTCTGCTCACATTCAATGAATCCATGGGGTTTCTCAATTTTCTGAGTCCTCCGATGCTTAAAGACTTGGAATTTAGAATGGATCCATTTTGCATTTTCAGAAAATCTAGTTTTGGTATCCGTACGTTCATACTTACCATATAGAAGGATTTTCTCACCTCCAATAAACTCAAGGTTATTTATTCCATGTTTTCTGGTTGATTAAACTTTAATCTTGATTTCAATTTTTTTCTGCACATGTCAAATGTATTACGATTTTGTGCTAGAGGAAAATGTGTCTTGCTGAGATGTACAATATTTCTAAATGCATTCTGTCCACTGCATTGCTGCACGCTCTTCAGAAATCATTGGTTTGGAGAGTGCTCTTGCAGATGATTGTCAACTTTCCTGATTCCTGGACAATTTTTATTCTGGATTTTAGCATCTGTTATCCACGGTTCTCATCCATGTGCCAACCTGGAGAGTGCATCTGGTTTGCTAGTTTGATACCCCAGTGATACTAAGTGGTTATAGTTCTCCACCATCACATCCTGGTACAGGTCCTTGTGAGCAGTGTTCCAGGAGCTGCCACTCCTCCCAGCTGAATTCCACAGCCACATCCTCCAGGGTCAGTTATTCCTGGGTCTTGATCATTTTCTTCTCCAGGGTCAGTTATTCCTGGGTCTTGATCATTTTCTTCTGTGCTCAGAAAATAGTGTATAACATGGACGATACATCTTTGTCTCTTCTGCATTTGCCATGAAGTTTTCCTAGTGAGAAATATTAGTGTCCAGGTAAAGTTGTCCCCAGAAATGATGATATCCAAGGCCAGCAACCTCCTTCTTCTTCCTTCATTGCTTCACTTGAGTTCTCTTGCTTCTGGGAGTCAGGAATTGAGGGCTGTGCTGGAACCTCTCCAAACACTACTGGCAGCGACAAAACGCCGCATCCACGTACGAAACCACTTCCTATTCAGACGCGCTCATGCGCAGCCTACGGGACACTGAGCGGTGACGACGATGGAGTGATGGAGTCAGGCAAGGGCCATGGAGCTCGCCAGGGATCGGCTGCGGTCGTTGCTCTGCGAGGTCACACGGCTTCGTCCACCGCAGCGTTTCTGACGGAAGCGGCCATAATGGCTGTGAAAATCACTCTTGACCACCTCAGTGTCTTTCTCTCTTCGTTGCGAGGGATACTCAACAGCGCTGGGCTAACCACGTAAGCTTTAAAAGTCGGGTGCCCAGCCAAGGCCAACACAGGGCAGTGGCATTCTGTTCAGCCGGCTGGGGGAAAAAAGATGGCGGTGCCCTTTGTTCCAATAGTTTTAAAGCACATAATTTAATTTGTATCTGGGTGACCCACAGCCACCTATACTGTGGGTGACTTATATGCAACTGAAACATATCTGCAGTTTTATATATCTGTATGCTTAAAGATATATGTTGTTTTGCTTAAAAACAAGATAGTTCTTGTTAGAGTTATTGCACTTGAGTTGTTATCAATATCCTATAAAATTTGTGATACAAAACATAGGCACTTAGATATTGCTTTAGAAATAAGAGTTTTATGTCACTGAGAACACATTTTGGAAACTTTGCTATGAGACTCTTTGAAGTAGAGATCCATATATTGAAGATTTCTTAATTTGACTTAGTGTGACAAAAAGCAATGGCAATATAATATTCTAAAATGACTTTGGAATCAAGAAAAATTGAACTTGAGATAGAGTAATACATCACAAAATAATCAAAAGAGACATTAAAATATAGGATAACAGATAGTATCTAGAAGAAGATGCAATCAAATAAATCATCTTTACTGTAATATTACAAATGTACTAGGTAATAACATATAAACACATATTACTTTTTTTTCCTAAGGAGTAAGATTTTAACTGAAGTTCAGGAAATGAAAAAAATAACTGATAAAAGTCATGAAAGATTGATTGCCATAGAAAAGTAAGTATGGTTTTCTTGAACATTACCAAATAAGAAGGATATTATCAGTATGCTGTTGTAACATGATGTCCAGACTGCCTGCAAGACTCAGCCCTGTGCTGAGAGCAGACGATTAGAAATAGGAGACAGTTGTTGAAATATTGAACCAGAAAGTGATGCCAAGACTGAAGCATTAGTAATACATTGCTGAAATCTGAGACTTTGAAATAATCAAGGAGAGGAGATTAAAACAAAGGGGTATTAGCACAGAAAGAGAAGAAATTGAAGAGTGAAATAAAGAGTTGGAGGAATGTGAGAGAGGAGTTATCCACAGGTGTAGCTGTTGAAATATTGGGGTTGTTTGTAGGTGTATTTCTTTTCTTTTTTTTTTTTTTTTGAGATGGAGTTTTTGCTCTTGTTGCCCAGGCTATAGTACAATGGTGCGATCTCAGCTCACTGCAACTTCCGCCTCCTGGGTTCAAGCGATCCTCCTGCCTCAGCCTCCCGAGTAGCTGGGATTACAGGCATGCGCCGTCATGCCCTGCTAATTTTTGCATTTTTTTTAGTAGAGACGGGGTTTCACCATGTTGGTCAGGCTGATCTTGAACTCCTGACCCTAGGTGATCTGCTCACCTCGGCCTCCCAAAGTTCTGAGATTACAGGCATGCGTCACCATGCCTAGTCACAGGTGTGTTTCTAAAGGACCAATTGTAATGGAAAAGAGGTTAGTAATTCTGATATGGATTAAATCAACGAATCGGTAAGACTTATTTTCTCATTGTAAAGCAGAGGTTGTATTATATACCTTGGTGAGTTTTGTGAAAATTAGAATTTATTTTATAGCTCCTCAGTATTGATAACTATTGTTAAGTGTCTGATCAAAATATTCACCAAAAATATTCATAAATATCTACCATTCTTCAGATACTCCGTTAGTGCTAGTGGTTTGAAGATAAATAAGATGAAGGCCTACCTCTCACAGGGTTCTAGTCCAGCAGGGAGAGACAGATAAAAAGGGTGAACTGAAGAAATAATAATCTGCAACAAAATATTATTACATAGGGTCAATACTAGAAGTGAGTATTTGGTGCTATAAAGGTACAAAACAAGAAGTAGTCAACTTTATATTGGGCAATAGAGCTTTGAAATTAACGTTCAATGCAGTCTTACAAAATTAATTATAATGGAGAGGGGCTCTTTACAGTCGAGTGTGTGCAAAAAAACCCGTAAGCACAGAGGCATGCAATGGCTTCATAAATCTGGGAACTACAATCAGCACAATGAAGATGAAGAACGGATGTGGCTGAGTAAAGGAAAAGATAAGAAAATAATGTAGAGCTAGGGGTCATATTATTCAGGTTTTTGTATGATATATTAAATAGGGCTGCATAAAACTAACCATGATTAGCAGTATGAACTAAGTGAGGATAGAGAAGTAGATATGAATATATAGCAACTCCACTTTCCTAAGACTGCAAGAGTGGCTTTATTCCCCTCATTAGGGCACTTCCATCCAAATGACACAGAATTTGTTGTGGTAGAAGTGACATTATGTGACATTTGCTGTCACTCTGGATAGGTTTAACTAAATTCACACATATCCTCTGACTTTGTATCAAATGCACCATGAGGGCTTCCTTAAAATGACTCAGTTATCTATGGACAGATGTTTCCTGGGCAAAGATAGCTTTCAAAGGGACACGTCAATGTAATTAACTACTATAAACCTAACTTTAAACATTTAGATAGTAAATATATAATGCTTGACTATAGCAATATGCTTTGGCCCTATTTGGACGTTTTCTTAGAGTTAAGAATGTAGGTAAAACTCAAAAGATAAAACTTGAAGATAAAATGAGATCTAAAACTGAGAGTAAACATTTGCTGAAAAATTATAGGATATATAAATTACAGAAATAATTTAGATACATTTTTAAACTGGAAATACAAGACATTTCTATGAGTAGGTATTTTGTTAATCTTAGAAGGATTCTAATTACTCATCTCTTCAAAACTTATTCATTATGCACCTATCACTAAGTGCCAGATGTTGAGTGATGCTGATTTGACAAAACATGAGCCTGCTCCTGCCTTAGACCCTCTACTTAAAATGCACTTGTTTCATGTAGCTACGTTTGTAAATCTCTTCAGATCTCTCTGTTAGGTCACCTTCTCAGAGAGAGTTTTCCTGACTGCTTACATACAGTAACAATGACCACTGTACATACTCAGCCCCATCACTCTTCATTCCTCTTACCCTGCTTTGTTTTTCTTTATAGTAATCATCTGGCATTCTATATATTTACTCATTTATTCTTATTATGTCTTTCCTCCCTGGAATTCACAGGGTGGATGTTGTTTTCACACTGTTCCTTCTTTCCTTTCATATAGTTAAAAGGAAGACCTTGGCTCTCTCCTTTCTGAGACTAGTCATTTCCTCTGGATCTTGCATCCCATTTTCTTTCAGACTGAAGTCCCTTCCAAGAACAGGTGGTCAAGTGGCAAAAGGAGAGGCAAGGAATTAAAGTAACTCAAGAGTGACAGTTTAAATATGTTGAGTCTGAAAAAAGATTAGAATCCACAGTTATAATGGAGGGAGAATCAGATATAAATAATTGAAGTGCAAATATTTTTGTGAGACCTCCATGAATTACAGTATAAGCGGAAATGTGACACTTTCTTACATTCTCTTGCAATTTTCTTATTTTGTCTAAAAGATAAAATATTTTTGCTTTTATTTTGAATAATACTTTTCTTCACCACGTTGCTATCATGGAAGTGTGAGATTAAACTCTCTACCTACTCCAGACACCAGACTGCACTTTCAGAGCATGTTCTTTTTTCTTTTTTCTTTTTTTTCTGAGACGGAGTCTCACTCTGTCACCCAGACTGGAGTGCAGTGGCACGACCTTGGCCCACTGCAGCCTCTGTCCCCCCGCGTTCAAACAATTCTCCTGCCTCGGCCTCCCTCTTTTTCTATTATTAATTACATCAACACTCAATTCTCTTATTGTTTCTGAAGATTTCAAGAGAAGCCTGATATGGGGCACAAAAGTGCAAGACATTTGATTAGTAACTCCTAGATGATTATTGTATTAGTTAAAAATAAAACAACTGATATGGAGGGTGGGCACGCTGGTGTTAATTGAGTTATCTCATGAGTGTTCTCAGTCAACCTCAACCCATCTCAAGATATATTTAATCATGAGATGTGTTGGGAAATCATCCTACATGCTTTATGTATAATGTGTTGATGCCTTAAAGTATAAGGAGATTGGGGGAAATGTCAATTGGATTTGAAAAAAAAAAAAAAAAAACGGTTCCTGGACACCATTATGCCTTAAGAGTTTTGTATTCAGCAGGCCTATGACCTCTATTCTGTTTTGTCACATTGTGATTATCAGTATATCAAGGAGTTCTGTTGAATTCCAATAAAGGAACTACTAGAGTTGGCTCACTACTTTTGCAAGTAGACTATTAAATTATTATCAGTCTAACTAGCTGCCTGGCCATGGAAGGTCCTACAAATACTCCCTGTAGGAGAAGGGTTGGATATAGTTTTCACTTCTGAAGATGAACCTAGTCTTACCTCTGTGACAATGTAGTAGACAATTTTTTAATCTCTGGAGGAGCAATTGTCTTTCTTCCTTCTAATTTCTGTGAAAGGTGGGTTATTTTCCTTTACAACTAAATGGAACAAAATATTTCTGGAATACTGAAATCCTCTGCCAGATCAGTTCTGTCTTTTCTGTTCCTTGTTGGAAAAAAAAATGCATCTTCTCTTCAGTAGATGGCTTTCCTCCTCTAATTTCTCTCATATGTAAGCACAAACTTTAGGATATTTTATATCATTATCTTTTACTTCCCTTTTTTATTTAATGGAAATCACATTTGACTCACCTCACATACTGCTTTATCACACCAAAAGAATTTTGAGCATTTAACACATAATGTTGGCATCACTGAGCTCCTTAGGGCTCTATGTGGTAGATTTCAGTTATTTATTGCTGTACAACTCTCCCAAACTTACTGCTATAAACAACAATAATCATAAATTGCTAAGAAATATGAAGTTCAGGTAGGGTTCAGTGAATGCATCATACCTCCTGCTCAAAACAGTGTCATAAGAGGTAGTTTGGAGACTGGAGGTGTGAGTTGATCTCAAGCCTTGCTCAGGTTCTGGAGGTCAAGATTGATTATCAGCTGGGACCTCACCTGGGGCCATCAGTGAGAACATATATACACAGCCTCTCCTAACAACAGGGTGGCTAGACTCAAAGGACAAACATCTAAAGATACAGTAAATGGAGATTGCCAGCTTCTTAAAGCCTAGATCCAGAAAATGGCAGTGTATCACTCTGTTTCCCACTGGCCCAATAATTGCAGAGCCCATCTTCCAGGGGAGAGGAAAGAGGAATGACAGAAAATATTGAGTCCATGTGTTATAGCTGGTCAAGTACATATTATAGTAACATATTACTTATATTCCTCTTACGTACTAAATACACTAATCCAATGACAATGCACACGTCCTCCTTATTCAGCCATGGTCTCACTTTCTAAGGTATCATTTATCCGTGGTCCACTGTCGTTAGAATATAGGTGAGTACAGTATTATAAGATATTTTGAGAGAGAGAGAGAGAGAGAGACAGACAGAGAGAAACCACATTCACATCACTTTGATTATAATTTATTATTATAATTGTTCTTTTTTATCATTAGTTATTGTTAATCTCATACTGTGCCCAATGTATACATTACATTTTATTATAGGTATGCATATCTAGAACTAAACATAATATGCACAGTATTTGGTAACATCTGTGGTTTCAAGTATCCACTAGGGGCTTGGAATGTGTCTCTCATGGATAAGGGAAGACTACCGTATTCCCCCAAAAGTCTCATTCTGTTAAAGTACTTGTCTCAGGGTTGAGTTTCAGACCTTTGTCATTTTTATCAAGTCTGGGTATAAATAAGACTCCTTCAGTGTGTTCTCTGGTATAACTGCTCAAAAACACTTCCTCTTGACACTATGACCCCAGGATTAAAGAGACAAGTTATCTGCTCCCTACATACCCATTATGCACTGACATTCAAAAGGACAGAAACCAGAGGCATGGAGCATTCTCTGACCTATTGAAGTTCTGAAGTGAGTCATACACATATGTTTTTCCAATTTCTTGACTCAGGACCTGTGAATGATTCTTTCTTACTTCTGCTTTTTACATTATTGGTTCTACCTTTTGAAACATCCTATTATTTAATACATCTACGAAGAAGTTGCCTTTTCAATCTACTCATAAGAAATTTGGCATCCACAGGTCTCTTTTCACTTTGTACTGTCTCTGTCTCTTTTAATCCAAGCTGATCATGCTTCTATCAGTACAGTTTTCTTTAAAAAGAAAGCTTGTGGTTCCTTTATGAATCTTCACTGCATTAGAAAAAAAGATAATAACCGTAGATCTCTGCAAGACAGGACTTCCTCAACACCACACTCGCTGTGAAGCTGTAGCTGAAAACCCTTGAGATTCTAAGAAGCCCTATTGTTTAAGGAGAGTATCTGTGAGGCATGCTCCTAAGCTTTTAAGAGGACCTTTTATGTGTAAGGTCTATGAGGCACAGCCTTCGATCTTTCTGAAGCCTTAACAAAGAGTTTCACAGTCATGCCCTTGGCTTCATCTTTAGATCATGTTTTCCTAAAAGTGCATGGGCTTGATCTCTGCTCTGAGATCTTTTCTTATTTTGAGAATTTCCTGCTGACTGTAGAGGCTGGAAATAACAATGAGTTTTATTTTCAAACCCAACAAGATTTGGTTCCTTTATACTTAACTATTCTGTTTTTAGCTTATATCTATCCTATAGTATTTTATCATAGGCAACTAGAAGAGTAGAAGAAGCAAGATGGCACTTTTAATATTCTAACTGGAAATCTCCTCTAGATCATCAGGTTCATTAATTGTTGTTCCTACTTTCCACATTACTGGAGGTGACATTATTACCATACAAGTGTCCCTTTTACTCTAGTTTGCAACAATATTCCCCGCTTTCTTTGACCACTTAATCATGACCTGCTTGAGGTTCCTTAGGTTCTATAGTTCTTTAGAAAACTATAAGTTTTTATTAAAAGTCTTCCAAATGCCCTTTCAGTTTCAATGTATAACTTGATATCAAATTCAGTGTCTCATGTTTTAGGTGGTTGTTATGGCAACATCCCACTTCCAATTTCCAAAATCTGTTTGAGTTACCTAATACTGCATAAAACCACCCCAGAATTAATGCCTCTAAAACATCCATTTATTATGCTCATAAATTCTATAGATTAGGAGTTGAAAAGGGCACATTAGAGGTAACTTTTCTCATCCCATGATATCTGGGGATTCAGCTGGGAGTACTGAAGGCATGAAGGGACTCCATGGCTGGGACTAGAACCATCTGAAGCATTGCTTTCCAGTAAAACTTTCTATGATGACAGAAATATTCTCTATCTGCATGGCTCAATTTAGTAATCCTAGCTACATATGGCTATTGAACATGTGACTAGCGCCACATTACTTTATTTTCAATTAAACAAATTTAAATAGTCATATATGCCTAGTGACTACTATCTTAGGCATCACATGACTGATGGCTTGTGTACATTCGGAGGTAGATTCTGGCTGTCTTCCAGTTTCCAACCTATAGATGACCTCACTTTGTGTTCTCTCTCGTTCTTCATAGCAGATTGATAAGGTTCAAGAGCAAGCATTTCAAAAGGATCAGAGAAGGTTATATCACCTTTATCACTCAGCCTCAGAAATCAGACAGCACCAAGTCTTACTTAATCACAGACCCACTCAAAATCACGAGTAGGAAACACAGGAAATATAGATACCACTTTAATACCATGTTTTACACAGAGCATTTGATATGGGAGATCTTGTTGAGATCATCTTGGAAAATACATCTGCCATGCCACACATCCTAGTAAAAGGCGGGGGGAGGGGTGGGGGGTATGTATGGCTTATCCTTACCATTCTACTTTCCTAGATTCTAATTTTTATTCCTTAAACCATGTAGCTAATTCATATAGCCTGGATTATTTTGTCAATTTTGGGATTCCTAGTAGACTTGAAAGTTATTAATTCAGCAGAAGTAAAATAAGCCTCTTTTCATTAAAGTGAGCAGGTGTGTGTTTATCTTGGGCAAAAGAAATATTTCAACACTTTAGAGCAAAAGAAAAAAATAGATCATAGAGCATACAGGCTTCCCCAGAGGCCTACATTCCTCTCATAACTGTGCTGCTGAGATCCATGTTCATAATCGTGTGGGACAGGAATCAGGAGAGCATGCATATCTCTTCACAGGATACTTTCTCTCTTACCAACCAAGAGATCATGTTGTTAATGTGTTACATTTTTTTTTAAAATCATTTTTTCTTCATATCACTGGAAAAATAAATGAGGTCCTGGATATTGAAATGTTCACAGTACCCAAGTGTCTAATAAATCATAACATAAGGGTTTAGAAGCAATAGGAAATCTTCTCAGAGGACGATCAGGCCATGGCCTAGCACCATATTACATAAAAAATGCATTATATTGTAACCTGATGATACTTACCTGGCATATAAGAATCAAAATAACTCCTTTCCTATGAATCCTTTTTAACAACATAAAGCATATTTTTTACTCTTTCTTCTATCCTGTATGATAATTACAGAGCACTTGGTTCATACTCAATGTTTGGTTGTAACATATATATTCTATATGGCACAATTATAATTTTGTATCTCACTTCCTATTCGATAGTGAAATCATAAGAAAAAGTGATGGCATCATATTTAATGTAAATCTAGAATTCCCAAGATGCCACATATAGAGTAGAAGCACAGTAAATCTGAAATAATCTGGTTGTATTAATGAATAAGCAAGTATATTGCAAACTTATGTCTATAGCAAAATGAAAGACACTGTCATGGTTGCTCTCAAATTGTTTGTTCCTGATATATAGTAATACACATTTACTTGAATTGAATTATCAGGCAGTGCCTTTAGAAAGCTCCTCTAAAAGTAACAAAAGCATCTTAAAACAATGACCGACGAGATCATTAGATCAAAATATTTATATGAGAGGCTTTTACCTGGGGCTGTAAAAATCCTGCAAATAAGCATTTTTTTCACATATAAAATTATCAAGCAGACCATGGTTAAATCAATTAGACTTTACCTATCAGGGAGGCTTATAACATAATGTTTTATAAACTTCAGGAAATAGGCAGATATTTATTATATATGCAACTATATAAATACAGCTATATAAAATGGTGGTGGTATTTTTAGTAATAAAATACTTGGTAGAGGTAAATATAGTCAAACAGATTACTGATAATACACATTTTTAGTTATTTTTAAATTTTCTCTTAACTGAAATTGCCTATGCTAGAGAATCAACAATATTGTATTAATTGCAAAATTAATTGCATTAATATTGCAAAAATTTTCAGCTTTCAGAATTTGAATTCTTCTTTTCCTATTTTTTAGAAGCTCAAAGAAAGTAACAGTAGCATCCCAAAGTCTCTTCTTTAAACTTCACAATATTAATTAAGTTAACCCCAGATTCCCCCAATACTGAGAATTCTCTATAGTTTTAAGTTAAATATTTTACTATGATGCATATTGATTTTAAGCCATTTCATTAACTTCTAAAATATCATACAGAAAATAAGCTAGTAAATGTGAAGATAAAGCAAAATTACTTAAAAAATGCACCTGTAGAAGTCATAGCATTATATGTTCAAATGTCTCTAAGGACTGAATACCAATGAGTGGGAGAGTGTAGTTAACAGAATGAGTGAAGTGAATATGTCAAATAATTCAAATTTATTTAAAAGGTTTTGAGAAAACAAACCATATTTGGTAGTAGATTTTTGTCCTATAGGTTACCAGTTTACGTTTCCTTACTTTCCTTAAATTTATATTAAAAAATATAAATTTTATATTTATAAAGAAATGATGTACCTTGGCCGGGCACAGTGGCTCACGCCTGTAATCCTAGCACTTTGGGAGGCTGAGGCAGGTGGATCACCTGAGGTCAGGAGTTTGAGACCAGCCTGGCCAACATGGAGAAACCCCATCTCTACTAAAAATAAAAAAATTAGCCAGGTGTGGTGGCACACACCTGTAATCCTGGCTACTTGGGAAGCTGAAGAAGGAGAATTGCTTGAACCCAGGAGGTGGAAGTTACAGTGAGCTGAGATTGTGCCACTGCACTCAAGCTTGCACTACAGGAGCGAGACTCCAGCTCAAAAAAAAAAAAAAAAAATTAAAAAAGAAATGGTGTACGTATGTGTACATTTATGTTTGCGTTAATGTATTTGTACAAGTTTTCCCTTACACATATTTTCCATTATTAATCATTGATATGTGATAATTTCTGATTCTTACCTGTAGTGTCACAAATTAAATCTACTTAAAGAGATTTTGTATTTAAAATTGTCTTTACAATTAATACATGTTCACATTTAAGAAAAAAAAGCATTAAAATGTTTAAAATTTTAAAAAATCAACTAAAGCCACAATCCTCATATGTTTAATTCTTGTTTTTACTTTTTTCTTCTGAAAACAATTATTAATATGTATTTCTAAATGATATATGTATGTTATTATTGATTTTCCTAGTTTATATATTATAGATATCATTTTTTAATCAGAAAGATTATAATAAACAACATGTCATCCCACATGAACTTTTTCTGCTTTATAACTGAAATATAAATTCATCACATATTTTCTAAATGAATACTAAGCATTTATATCCTGAAGATGATTAAGATTAGAAAATAGTATTTGTAGCTTGTATGATATATTTCCTTTTTTCTGAGTAATGATTACATTTTTGGTTAGTTTTATGTGTAGCACAACTTCCTTTTTGAGCATTTTCAAGCAGTGAAATCAGCATTTCTGTTTCTCTTGTTTCTTACAACATTTCTGTTTCTCTTTTTTCCTTTTTTATTGATTTATATTTTTTAAGACATACCAACTGCAGATCTCTCTTCTTCTGCTCCAATTTCAACTAGTTTTGTTTTGTGATTGCCGCATTGCTATTTTCCTGAAATTCCTTCTACCAACATCTTTTCCCTTTTTTGGAACCCATGTTTTCTAGATCTCCTGTAATTTCCCATATCTTGTTTTACTTGACGGATTTACAAGTTACATCTTTAACTAGCTCCCTGAGTAAGACAAAAAGGGAGGTAGTTTTTTTGTTTGTTTGTTTTTTCCTGATAACATACTGTTCTAATTTTATATTTCATACTTACCTTTGATTGACATAAAGCTGGTGTATAATTCTACTTGAAAGCCATTGCCTTCACCATTTGCTCTTCTTGGAAAGCTTGTTGATTTTTGTTTGTTGATAGGCTTTCCTTGCTGTTTTTTCACTTTTCTATTTGTAGATTTCTTTGTGTCCTGTGTTGTTCTTTTGATGGGTGATTGTTGATCATTTTTGAAATTTATTTTTATTTATTCATTTTTAGTCTGGAGACGGGGCCTGACTATGTTTCCCAGGCTGGAGTGTGGTGGCTACTCATAAATACGATCAAGTGCACTGCAACCTCCAACTCCTAGGCTAACAGCATTCTCCCTCCTCAGCCTTTCAAGTAGCTGGTACTACAGACATGCACCACCACAACTGGCTTTCTTCTTTTTAAAATTATGTTATGTCTTAATATATTTTCTTATTTGGTGATTTTAGTTATCATATTATGTCTTCTGTTGTCTCTGTCATTGTTACCTCTATTTTACTTTATTTTTTAAAAGCTTTTGTTTTGTTTTGTTCTTTAATTTTCCTATTGACAATTCTATGGCATGTGTAGAGCTTGTCAGTTCATACACCACTCAGAGTGAACTGGTAGAAACTTAACATTTTAACTTGGAATCTGTTATTTTTTTTCACTATGAATTTAGAAATAAGTTATATATATTATATAAAATATATAGAGATTATATATGTAGAATATATTTAATTGTACCTGGAGACTATAATCCTGGTACCAGTGTTCTCATAGTTGATAGAGGAAGAATCTTAGAGAGAATTAGAAGTATCTGAATAGTTAATATACAATCCATCACTTGAGCCTGTTTTCAGAACAGCATCACTCCTGCTTTCAGGTGTATCTGGTATCTGAAAGTACAGGGATCTCTGTATCAACCTCACAAAAACACAATGTTCTGTTTTTCTTGGGATAAGGAATGACCAATCACCTCACCAGAAATTTTGGAAGAGGGAATCTGAATGTCAAATTGCTTTTTAAAATTGATTTTCAAAAGATCTTCCTGTTAAAGCAGTACCTCAAATCCTATCTTCTCAATTTCTTAATCACTCTAGAGTTCTATGGCAAAACTTGATTTTTTCTAATGAGCTATATAAGTTATAAAAACCCCATTTGTCCTACAACATCCATTTTCTGTTGTTGAAATTTTACACTTTTAGTTATTTGTTTTGCTTAATTTTTTGTTCTTGGAAGTTGAAAAATCATAACATTAGTTCTCAATCTACCATATGGCTCAAACCAATCTGGCAAAAATAATTACTAAATTATGGCCATTCATTAATATTTTCCTTCTAAAAGGCTGGTTAAAATACTAGCTAGTATTTTTAAACTAAGAAAATACATTTCCCTGACTACACTAATTAACTGAGAAAACAGTTACCAACTCCCTCTTCCCAGTCCCCAAACATAAGAAAATTTACAACAGAGAATGATGAAAAGATAGAGATAATGCAGTTATTATTACTGCAGTGAAAAAAAAATATTTGGAGGAAAACTAAAGTAGGAATAACTTGCAACATAAAAACATCAGTTGTACTCAGTGAATTATCTCTAATCAAGAGGAAAAGTGAGGACGTATTTTGTGTTTGCTCACTTACATGACATCACTTTCTTATAGTATTTCAACTAAGAACGAGCATTAGTATTCTTCATAACATCTTCCTGGTCAAAAAGGCAGCAAAACCTTAAACAGGACCTACTATGCCTCCTTTCAACTTTCTACTAAGGTATCCATAAAACAGAAAATTGAAAAAGTACTACTACCTGCCCAATAGAAAATCTACAAAGAAGTCTCATCTCACTGCACTAAATATATAAAATTCAATGAATAATTAACAAAATTCTTTTGAAGGGAGAAGTTGGAGAGGCCTTAGAATGCAGAAAAACTGAGAAAAGAATTAATATGGAAAAAACAGAAGAAACAAAAATAACAGCAATATTATATATAATTAATTGTATTGGGAGCTGTTTGTACTTGATTAAGAATATGTTTCAGTCTACAAACCCACAGAGGTTACCAAATTTTGAATAATTTTTAAAATATCGAAAATGAAAGCAAAAACTCTGACCAACATCCAGGTAGAGATTCCACAAAAATTTAAAAACAGTACTACAGTATGAGCCAATAATTCTGTTTCTGAGTATATAACCAAAGGAAATGAAATCAGTATCTCAAAGACATATCTTTATTAAACTTTCATTGCATCATTATTTACAAAAGCCAAGATAAGAAAAACACCTGTGTCCAAAAAAAGTTGGTATATATAAGCTGGCTCAGGTGGCACATGCTTGTAGTCCCAGCTGCTCAGGAGGCTGTGATAAGGGAGATTTCTTGAGCCCAGGAATTAGGGACCAGCCAGAGCAACATAGTGAGGCCCTATATGTTAAGAAGAATAAAAAGAGAGAGAGAGAGAAATAAAAAGAAGAAAGAGAGAAGGAAGGAAGGAAGGAAGGAAGGAAGGAAGGAAGGAAGGAAGGAAGGAAGGAAGGAAGGAAGGGA
>NC_045446.1:88492426-88560630 GCF_002776525.5 Piliocolobus tephrosceles
GGAGGGAGGGAGGGAGGGAGGGAGGGAGGGAGGGAAAGAGAAAGAGAAGAAAGAAGGAAGGAAGGAAGGAAGGAAGGAAGGAAGGAAGGAAGGAAGGAAGGAAGGAAGGAAGGAAGGAAGGAAGGAAGGAAGGAAAGGAGGAAGGGAAAGAGAAAGAGAAGAAAGAAAGGGAAGGAAGGAAGGAAGGAAGGAAGGAAGGAAGGAAGGAAGGAAGGAAGGAAGGGAAGGAAGGAAGGAAGGGAAAAGAAAAGAAAGAAGAAAGAAAGAAAAGGAAAGAAAGAAAGAAGAAAGAAAGGAAAGGAAAGAAAGAAAGAAAGGAAAGGAAAGAAAGAAAGAGAAAGAAAGAAAGAAAGAAAGAAAGAAAGAAAGAAAGAAAGAAAGAAAGAAAGAGAGAGAGAGAAAGAAAGAAAGAAAGAAAAAGAAAAGAAGAGAGAAAGGGAGGGAAAAAGAAAAAGAGCCAAAAAGAGGGAGGTAGGGGAGGGAAGGGAAGGGGTGAGGGAGGAAGAGATTAAAGGCTGGATGCTAAAATGTGATTGTGTAATTCCACACACAATAGAATATCATCCAACCTTAAAACAGGAGGAGATATTGGCATTTTTTACAATACGGTAACATAAGCCTAAAACACCATGATACATTAGCCTAAAAACCATTATATTAACTGAAATAAACCAGACACAGTGACAAATACTGTATGATTTCACTTTTCAGTGAAATCTAAAAATGTTGAACTATAGAATCAGAGAGTACCATGGGCTGAGCAGGAGGAGCGAATAGAGATGCTGGTTAAATGATACACATTTTCAGTTATAAGACGAATAAAGTCCAGGTGTGGTGGCTCATGCCTGTAATCCCATCACTTTGGGAGGCCGAGGTGGGCAGATCACCTGAGGTCAGGAGTTCAAGACCAGCCTGGGCAACATGGCGAAAACCTGTCTCTACTAAAAAATACAAAAATTAGTTGGGCATGGTGGTGGGTGCCTGTAATACCAGCTACTCGGGAGGCTGAGGCAGGGAGAATTGATTGAACCAGGGAGGCGGAACTTGCAGTGAGTTGAGATCGTGCCACTGCACTCCAGCCTGAGTGACAGAGCAAGACTCTGTCTCAAAAAGTAAAAAAAAAAAAAAAAGATGAATAAATTCTGGCGATCTAATATAAGCATGATGACTATAGGTAATAGTATTGTATTGTTTATTTGAAATTGGTAAGATAGCATATGTTAAGAATCTTCCCCAAAGACACAGACACACATACACAATGGTAGTATAAGCAGTGTGGTTGTGTTAATTCGACCGTGGTAATCATTACACAATGCATGCGTATATCGAATCATCACATTTTACACCTTGAATATATACAATTTTTATTGGTCAAATAAAGCTAAAAACCAAGACCTTTGATGATGAGGTGTTTGTATTTCTGTGCCTGGCTTATTTCACTTAACATAATATTCCCCAGATTCAATCATGTTGCCATAAATGACATAATTTCATTCTGTTTTATGGCTGAATAGTATTCTATTGTGTGTTTGTGTATATATGTATGTGAATGTATGAATATATGTTATATATATATATACACACACACATAAAACAGGAGATACTGCCATTTATTACAACATGATAGCATATTTATGTACAGGAGACAGTGTGATGTTTCAGTGCATGTATATATTATATAATACCGCATTTGTTATCCATTCATTTGTAGAAGGGCATTTAGGCAGATTCCAAATTTGGCTTTGATTAGTGCTGCAACAAATGTAGGCATACAGATATCTCAACATGACTGATTTTATTTCCTTTGAATGTATACCTAGTAATGGGATTGCTGGATCATATGATAGTTCTATTTTTCATTTTGTGAGGATCTTAGATTCTCTTAGATTCTGTTTTCAATAATGGCTGTACTAATTTACATTCCCACCAACAGTGTGTATGAATTCCCCTTTCTCCACATCCTCACCCGTACTTGTTATTTCTTGTCCTTTTGATAATAGTCATTCTAACATGGGTAAGATGGTATCTCATTGTGCGTTTGATTTGCATTTCCCTGATGATTAGTGATGGGGAACATTTTTTACATATATCTGTTTCTGTCTTCTTTTGAGAAAAATGCCTATTCACATCTTTTGCCCATTTGTTAATTCAGTTATTTGCTTGTTTTTACTATTGAGTTGTTTGAGTTCTTTATGTATTTTGGATATTTATTTATTTATTTATATTTTTTGAGACCAAGTCTGCTCTGTTGCCCAGGGTGGAATCCAGTGGCACCATCACATCTCACTGCAACCTCCACCTCCCAGGTTCAAGTGAGTCTCTTGCCTCAGCCTCCCAAGTAGCTGGGATTACAGGCACACACCACCATACCCGGCTAATTTTTTTGTATGTTTAGTACAGACGTGGTTTCACCATGTTGGCCAGGCTGATCTGGAACTCCTAACCTCAGGTGATCCGTACACCTCGGCCTCCCAAAGTGCTGGAATTACTGGTATGAGTCACTGTGACCTGTCTGTGTTTTGGATATTAACACTTTTTCAGATGCATAGTTTGCAAATACTTTCTCCTGTTCTGCATGCTGTCTCATCATTGAAAACAAAGGATGTTTCCTTTGCTATGCTGAAGATTTTTTTAAAATTTTTACTTATTTATATATTTTTGAGACGCAGTCTCGTTCTGTCACCCAGGCTGGAGTGCAGTCCACGTTCTCTGCTCACTGCAAACTCTGCCTCCTGGGTTCAAGTGATTCTCCTGCCTCAGCCTCCTGAGTAGCTGGGATTACAGGTGTCTGCCACCACACTAAGCTAATTTTTGTATTTTCAGTAGAGATGGGTTTCACCGTGTTGGCCAGGATGATCTCAATCTCTTGACCTCATGATCCACCCGCCTTGACCTCCCAAAGTGCTGGTATTACAGGCATGAGCCACCGCGCCCAGCCTGAAGATTTTTAGTTTGATATAATCTGATTTGTCTGTATTTGATTTTGTTGCCTGTGCTTTTGAAGTCTTACTCAAAAAACTTTGTCCAGGCCAATTTCATGAAACATTTCCACCATATTTTCTTCTAGCAGTTTTATAGTTTTGAGTCCTACATTTAAATCTTAATATACTTAGAGTTGCTCTTTATATATGAAGAGCGATAGGCATCTAGTTTCATTCTTCCACACGTGGATATTGCTTTCCCAGTATCATTTATTGAAAATACTCTCCTTTTCCCAAAGTGTGTTCTTGATAGTTTTGTCAAAAACCAGTTGGGTGCAAATGTGTGGATTTATTTTGGGATTCTCAATTCTGTTCCATCAGCCTGTGTATCTGTTTTTATGCTACCACCATGCTGTTTTCATTACCATAGCATTGTAGTATATGTTGACGTCAGATACTGTGATGTCTCCAGCTTTGTTCTTTTTGCTCAGGATTGCTTTGTCTATCTGTAGTCTTTTCCGTTTCCATTCACAATCTTCCAGGATTCCATATATTTTCAGGGTCCTTATTTTTAAATGGCAATTTTTTTAGGCTTTGGTCATAGACTCTCTCAAACTATATTCATTAGACATGTATGATATATTGAATATGTAGTTAACAGTGAGTTTGCTTTCCTTAAATATGTTCTTGAAAAGGTGACTGTATCTTCAACTTATGAATTAAAGTGGTTACATCTGGTTGCTGCCCTACGTCTTTAACTTGAATGATCTGTAGTTTCTTCTATGGCACATATTTAATCCAGGTATTTCCTACTCCACATACACTGTAATGAATGAAAGGAAGATGTTTTAAAACCCTGTTTCAGGAAAAGAAAATCAAATTATTAATTTCTGTTTAAAAATGCAAGTTAAAAACTAGCTTCCGTTCAGTAGCATGATGACTGTCCCTGAGAATCACCTTTATATATACTCAAAGAGCAGAAGACAAGGATCATTCACTGTAAAATTCTCACACACAATCACCAGGTAAGCTAAAGAATAGCAAATGTTTTGGATCTAAAGAAGTTCTTAAATTATCATAAAAATAATTATCAGGCTAAGAATAATTAGTCTTTGAAGCAAGACTGAAATATCCACCAGAAGTTTGTGATTTTTAATTGTCTGTAGTCTACCTTCAGCAAGTGAAAAAAGTCCAAATTGCTTTGGGCCTTTTAAAATACATTTTATATTATAGTTATAAATAGTTAATTATTGTATTTTCATTACTAAACTTTGACTAAGTAGAATATCCCTCAATACCTCATCAACCATGTATAGTAGGATTAGGAATTTTAATCATAGGATAGACACACCTAACTTAGAGTAAATATGACTAATAAAGTTCTTGGTATGCTAAAAAAAAAAAAAATACAAAATATGGGAAGAGAATGTTCAGTTTACAAAATATCAAGAGTTTGTTTTGTAGAAACTGTCTATCACCCGAAGCAGATTTATCTGTGTGTTTGCTCACTACAGAGGCCTTCTTATTCAGTAGCTTGCTTTGAAAGCAATAAGCTTAAACTGAGAAGATTAATAATAAAGTCTAAAAATCTGAGTTTTACTGGAACAGTTCATATGATTTTGAAATTTCTTTGCAGCACTAGAAAAACAGCTTTTTTAAAGAGAACAAATTGCAGGTATTTGCTTAATGGGTACAAAAGCAAATGGAAATTTAAAAATTCAAGAACAAATCTACACTCTCTTATGAGATTTGAACCAAAGTCGACAGAATTTGAAAATTCTATGTAAATAAATGAAAATTACTTCAGTGAAAGCCTACTCCATGATTAAGCAATTCATTGCATGCTTAATTATAGCATTCAAATTCCAATGACATCTATAAGGTGGTAAAAAAATTCAACAACAAGAAGGCCAGTGTTATTTAGGTTTGATTGTGTAATACAAAAATAATGCTGCCACTCTCCAGATGCATTTGAAGTGAATAACAGGACTTACATTAATGCAATGTGTGTTGCTTTGGAAATCAGCCTTCCAAATATAATTCATAATAATCAGCCTCAGCTACTACTTTCTCACCATGGTGGTGTTTCTAACCAAAGTGTTTTAAAGCCCTAGCTGTTACTGAATGCATACCATAAGAGATGGAAATCAGTTTAACACTTTAAAAAAAGCCTCTGAGTTACAGATCAATGTAAACTGAATTTATTTTTATTCCTTAAAAAGTGAACAAAATTTGCTTGCTCATTTCTACTAATACACGTCCAGCAATAGACTGTGTCAACACCACAGAAAGAGAGTATTACACATTTTATCCTGAATATGTATACTATTATACATTTTATCCCACTTAATCTAATTGGGAATTTTTTAAAGCTATCATTTTTTATATCTATACTTAATTTCTGCTTGTTGTTGAAAAGAACAAACTGTTAAATATTTAAAGAGGTTAATTCTGAGAAAATAAGAATAATCATAGTCCAGCAATGAGTCTCAAAGGCTTCTGGGAAAGTGTGCCCCAGGTGGTGGGGTTACAGGTTGGTTTTATACATTTTAGGGAGACAGAAATTACAAGCAAAGACATGACTTACATGTACTCGTGTAAGACTTACAAGCAAAGACATGACTTACATGTACTCGTGTAAATTACAAGCAAAGACATGACTTACACGTACTCGTGTAAGATGCACATTGGTTCAGCCTAAAGAGGCAGTATATCTTCAAGTGGGGGCTTACAGGTCATAGGTGGATTCGAAGATGTTCTGATTACCAATTGATTGAAAGAGTTAAGCTTTGTCTAAAGTCTTAAGTCAATAGAAAGAAATTATTTAGTTAATATACGGGAGTTTGTGAAAGCCAAAGTTCTTTTTGCGTAGCTGAAACTTCCAGGTATCCGCCTTCAGAAAGAATACATAGTAAATATTTCTTTTTAGGCCTTAAATGATGTTAGACTCTTAATCTCTCTGAAATCTGTGAAAGCCTTAGCTGCATTAATGGAGATTCTCTACAGATGTAAATGTCTCCCATGAAAGATGATTTTGCAAGGCCATTTCAAAGAGATACACTTTGGTATAAAATATTTTTATTTTCTTCACGGTCTTCTATCTGTCCTGTGATGATATACCAGAATTAGGCTGAAATTTTTTATCTTATTGCCTCAAAGAGTCTGTTTTCTTAGTCTTATAGTCTTATGATGTCTATTTTAACATTAATGCTGGTGAGTTGTTCCTAAACTCCAGTAGGGAGGAAGTATAACAAGGTGTATCTAACCTCCTGTGTTAGTCCATTCTCATGCTGCTAATAAAGACATACCCAAGACTGGGTGATTTATAAAGGAAATAGTTTTAATTGACTCACAGTTCAGCATGGCTGGGGAGGACTCAGGAGGAAGGAGAGGCAAACATATCCTTCTTCACATGGAGGCAGCAAGGAGAAGAATTAGAGCTGAGTGAAGGGGGAAGTCCCTTATAAAGCCATCAGGTCTTCCACACTATTATGAGAACAGCATGGGGGAAACGAAACCACCTCCATGATTCAATTACCACCCACCAGGTCCCTCCCACAACACATGGGGATTATGGGAAGTACTATTCAAGATGAGATTTGGATGAGGACACAGCCAAACCACATCACCTCCCTTCCTGTCATGGTTGGGAATTCAGTTTTTCAAGATTCTCTAGGGTCTCCTTGGTCAAGAAGGAATCTGTTCAATCAGTTAGGGACCTTGGATTATATTGTTGGTTTACATGCTTAAGAATATATTTCTCCAGGCCATTTATTTGAATAACAAAAAAAAATTAAGTCCAATAACCCCTTGGCTTTTAAATGAATACAGTGAGTCACAATGATAGGAAAATGTTTCCATTAGCATTTATTTTATAGTATATATTATACTTTGGAGACGTAAGTTTTACATTAAAAGTAAACACATTTCATAAATCTTTAAAAAATTGAATAATTTATTTAAAATTTTATAGATGTATTGGGAACAAATGTAACTAAACTATTGGACTAATTTGTATAAGAAAAGGATTACAGAATAAATATACATACTGTAAGTGTTTACGTTTCTATAGTTGTGTAAACTGTAAAGGAAAGCATCACCTAAGATAAACATCTTCAGAGATATGACTATTATACTTGTTTCCTTGGAATGTTTTGTCATATATGTACCAATAAATAAATAAATAAATAAATAAATACACCTTTTCTAAATGTAGAAACAACATAGAAAAAGAAAAAAAAAAAAAAAGCAAACAATTTCAAACCCAAGAAATCCTGTTGTAACTGTAGAAAGGAAAAAAAAAGAAAAATAGAACAATGAAACATTTTAGAACTTAGAAAATTCCTATATGCCTTTCAACAAATGTGAGTAACTAATACATTAGCCAGCCACTGGACAGGTTTCTGGGGAATAAAAAAAAAATCAAGTGAGACATGGTTCCTGTTCTCAGTGGTGGAATGGAAAATACATTTTGTTGGTTGGGCTTCCCAGGGTTTCAAAAGACGCCACATTGAAATTGTTATTATTTTTAGTATACAATAAGTATAAGTTGTAGTTTAAATTGAAACAGACAGACAAAGCCAAGTAGACTTCTTTGGGGGTAAACTCACCTCCCTTACAAAAGTAAGGGAATGGTAGCTACCATTTATTGAATGCCTATTGCTTGCCATACTAGAGATACATACATTCTTTTTTGAGAATTATGCAGTAATAATGTTATTTTTATCATTTAACAGGTAAAAATGTAATACTTAGAAAAATTTAGTAACTCGCTGAAATTTGCTGAAATAGTAAGTGTCCAAATCAGGACTTAAACCTAATGTTCTTTGATAGTAATATTTATGAGCTTACCATCAATTTGACCAGATATGTCTATCACAGGAATAGATCATCATTTTTAATAAAGTTATTAAGTGTTCCCACAGTATCCAGAATTGGTTTATGTGAACATATATGGGATGCTACAAGTTAATAGACATAGTTTTTATATGTTAGGAAGAATAGAAAAACTGTATATATATTTCCAATTTACTGATACTGAAAATGGTTTCTGTGGAGGAAATTTTCACCCATGTAAATACCTGCAAAGTGAACAGAAGTCAGCTGTCTTGATTTCAAATTAGAAGTCAATAACTGTAACTAATGAGGACTGATGGTAAAGACAAAGTTACTAACTGACAAATAAACACATTGGTGCATTTAAAGTAAATAATCTGGCAAAATTTTGGTATAATGTAAACTGCTATATTTTAGCTAATATTTCTACTTTATTTCTATATCTAGATGAAATTTAAGTTTTTAATTTTTTTATAAATGTAATTATTACTATTACTGGCTGAACTGTCAGGCAAAGAAAATGACAAGCAAAGATAATTTTTAAGATGTGAAAAATTTAATTTAAAGTTAGATATGAAATCAACAAATATATTACATTTGCCATAGTCTTCTTATGTGAATTAATGAAGAAATAGAAAATCAAGTACTTTATGTTCTCACTAACAAGTGGAAACTAGACTATGTGTACACAATGTGTACACATAGACATAATGATGAAAATAGTAGACACTGGGGACTTAAAAAGCAGGAAGGAAGGATGATAGACAAAGTTTGAAAAGCAACCTATTTTGGTGACAATTTGAGTGATGGGTTCACTACAAGCCCAAACATCAACAAGACCCAGTATACCCTTGTAACAAGCCTGCACATTTACCCATGAATCTAAAATAAAATGTTTAAAAAAAAAAGGAAGCGGACTTTTTGCTTAATTAATTTAGAAAAAATAAATGAATCACACAGTGAATAGTACTTCCAACATATTTTAAAATATATATTTGTGTATTGCCAAGTTCCCATACCAACTGACTTTTTGGATAAAATGATTTACTTTCCTATGTTGTAAACAAAAATTGCTGTCCTTGGTTTTCTGGTTTCGTTTTTAATTTTGTCAGTGTTATTTTTTTCTTACAGTTATTTTGATATCTGAAAATAATTATGAGTAGGAATTGCTCCTTATTGTACTTTAATGTACTAATGAAAATAACTTTCAATAACTTTTAAAATATATGTCACCTTAGGCATCCTGTATAATTGAGTATGATACTATCTGATAGAGAAGAAATAATGTTTGAAATAGGGCAAGATAAAGCCATTTTAGTAGGTAGCATACATAACAATTATCAACGCACAATAACAAAATATTACAGAGGAAGTAGATTGAGTTCTGCTTCAGGAAAGGCAAACATGCTAAGAAACAACTAGAAAAATTAGGCTAAATACAAAAATTGTCTTTGAAGTCATTATAAAACTTCCATTAGAGAGTCATGAAATTATGTGGTACTGAAATCTGGACAGAGGAAAAGGTAGAGAATAGAGAACAGATTTAGCAGTGCTTCTGCCCCCAAGGGAATTGTCAATTCTGAAAGTCGCATCGAAAAGCTGAAAAACTAAATAGAGCTTTTGTCAGGCTTAGAGGGCTGAGGGGACACTGAAGTTCAGAACCCATGAAAAAGGAAAGGCCATTCTACAACCCCCAGGATGTTGGATGATATCTTTGGGAGTCTGCACCCCCGAATTAAGAATAAATTGGAAATAAACAAATCCTCACATAAACTGAAGCCCAGGTTCAGATCATGTCAACTTCTGGTTGATTAAGCTAACTTGCCCCCACTGCAGTTGCCTTCCAGAGAAAAATAAAATACTCTCTGGAGGACAATAACATCACAAAAAGTCTCCAGTTATGGATGTAATTTTTTTGTCTGACTGCCACTCAGTGAAAAATAACCAGGAAACAAGCACACAAATAAGCAAAAAAAAAAAAAGAAGATAAAAAATAAAAGATTTAAAAAAATAATAATATGCAGATAATCAATTTAGCTCTAGATGATAAGAGTTATGAAGACCTGGATGTTAAAATATCTATGACCAATTTATTCAATTAAGTTTAAAAATGGAAAATTTCTGTAAAAAACTGAAAATTAACAGAAAGATTCATAGAGAAACCCACACTACATAATATAGTAACTGAATTTAAGAAGTCAGAAGCATATTACAGATAGATTTTTTATAAAAAGAGTGTTATTGTACTGGAATTCATAGCGAAAGAAAATTTCCAGATAAACATACAGAAAAATGGATGAAAATATAGAAACATAAAATGTGGTAAAAGTGTTTAAGATATTAAATTGGAATGTCAAAAATGGAGTAGAGATAGACTGGTAACTAACCAATATTTGAAGAGACAAGAAGGACATGAAAAGCATAATCCCAGGAAAATTGCAATTGAGAGCTATTCCCAGACACCTTATATTACAGTACTGTAAATCAAACACCAGTGACAATCTCAAAAGTAGCAAAGAAACCTAAACCAAACAAACACACACACACATTCACATGAAACACATTACCTTTAATGAAGTAGCAACAGGACTGTTAAATGATTTTCTCACTGAAAGTATATGTATCATTTTCAAAGTGCTACAAGAAAATATTTGCTAATGTAAAAGTCCAGTAAATATAAAATATAGTAAATACAGCCTGAATTAAATAAAATAATGAAATAAAATAATAATTTAAATAAAATAAATAGGAAATTGAATATAATGCCTTACTTTCAAATATATGTTTGATAGATCTAGTAAATCATCCAATAAATATAAATGTCTAGTAAAATATCTAGTAAACTGAAAATAAGACATTTTCAAAATAAAAATAAAAAATCATTAGGGAAATTTGTTATCAAACACATTAATAGAGACACTGAAGCGTTTATTCTGTCATAAGATATATTTTTCTTATCAGAAGAAAACTTGTTTATTCAGAAAGGAAGAAAGAGCAAGAAAATTAGTATATAGTTAAAAATAAATGAATTTGACCTAATAATAGTGTGTAGTTGATATGTGTGTGTATAGTTTACATATATAGAGAGAAACAACAGTACAACAAGTTAATTTATAAATAAAATCTATTAATGGGGAAAAATAAAACAATAAATTTAAAATAGAAAATTCAAAAATAATTAAAAGCACAATAAATCAAGAAAAACGAGGGAACAAAAAATTCCCTAGAGACATATGGGGCCAAATAAGGATTAGACAGTAAAATGACAAACTTAAACCATTAAGTGCACTAAATGTAAACTAAAATTAAATGTGGATTGACTACGTTTTAAATGATATCAGGCCAGGTGTAGCGTCTCATGACTGTAATCCCAGGACTTTGGAAGGCCAAGGAGGGTGGATCACCTGAAGTCAGGAGTTGGAGACAAGCCTGGCCAATATGATGAAACCCTGTCTTTGCTAAAAATACAAAAATTAGCTGGGCGTGATGACACACGCCTGTAATCCCAGCTACTCGGAAGGCTGAGGCATGAGAATCGCTTGGACTTGGAAGCTTGAGGTTGCAGTAAGCCGAGACAGCAGCCACTACACCCATTCTGGACGACAGAGTGAGACTCTGTTTCAAAAATAAATAAAATAAAATAAAATAGCCATAACCTGCACACAGACTTTTATTTAAGTTTTCTCTCTTTTACTTGGTAAATCTAGCTAAAGGTTTGTAAATGTTATTGATCCTTTCAATGAATCAACTCTAGTTTCATTGATTTTTCTCTGTAGTTTTTCTATTTTTATTTCATTTGCTTCTACTTTACTCATTTTTTTTTTCTTCTTTGTGCTTGCTTTGAGTGAAATTTGCTCTTCCCTGTTAAGATTCTTAAGATAATGAGTTGGTTTATCAAGTCTAGGTCATTTTTTTGTTGTTGTTGTTATCGAGGCATTTACAGCTATAATCACAGTTATAAATGTAACTGTAGACTTTTTTTTTTTCAAAATTTGAATATGTTTTCCCCCTGCTTCTTACCTCCATAACAGCTATATCACAGTTATAAATTCAACTGTTTACTTTTGTTTTCAAATTTTGAATATATGTTTTCTCCCTGCCTCTTACCTCCATGGGTCCTGATGAGAAATGAACTGCTCATTTAGTTGAGGATCATTTGTACATAACAGCTTACTTTTCTCTTGCTTCATTCAAGATTCTTTTTCTTTAATATTTGTCTGTTGAAAGTTTGACTCTAATGTGTCTAGGTGCAGATTTCATTGAGTTTGTCATAGTTGGAGAATGCTAAGCTTCTTGGATGGACAGATTAACACTTTTCATCAAACTTGAGAAGTTTTCAACCAGTTTTTATACAATATCATTTCCATCCTTTTCTCTCTTTCATCTCCTTTTGAGATTCCCATTGCATACATACCTGATAGTATGCTTGGTGATGCCCCCAGAGGTCTCTGTGATTATAATTTCTTCATTTAAAAAAATTCTTTCTGTTCCTTAGATGAAAAATTTCAAGTGATCTATATTAAAATTTGCTGATTTATTTTCCTCCTAGTTCATATCTGCTGTTGAATCTCTTTAATATATTTTTCATTAAACTTGTACTTTCCAACTTCAAAACTTTTACTTGGCTCCTTATTAAAATTTCTATCTCACTGTTCTTCATTTGGTGGGAATTCGTATACAATCCATTAATTCCTTTAATGGTTTCCTTTGGTCCTTTGAATATAATGATAAAAGCCAATATGAAGTCTTTGTCTAGTGAGTCCAATTAATACCTGAGTTTCTCAGTAACAGTTTCTATTGACTGTTTTTGTTGTTTTTCTTATGTGTGAAATACACATTCTTCATTTGTGTGTATCAAAAAATTTTTAACCTTTGATATTGTAAATAATATGATGTGTAAATTTTGGAAATAATATCTCCCCTCCCATCTCAGAGTTTCTTGATGGTGATGGTGAAGATATTTGTTTATTTAATGACATTTCTGGACCAATTAGTAATATTCATCTTCTTTGTAGTATGAGGTCATTGAAGTCTTTATTTGGCTTCTTTGTAGTGAGCTAATAATTGAATAGAAATTTCCCTAAATTGATAAACTAATAAGTGTTTTTGCCTTTGCTGAAATGTTCAATGTATATGTTTGAATTCACCTTCAAATTATCCACAAGAAGTATGTGATTATGCCAAATATAATTTTTAAAAATGCTTATACATTTATATTTAAAAGACCTACTAGAAATTCAATTATCAAAAATGGTAGAGACTTAACTAGAAATTTTATAAAATTCTAATATGGGAAATGCAAGCAAAACACTATTATAATATTCTACTATACCCATATGACATTGACTAAGTTAATTAGACTGATGATTTGTTTGTTTTCCGATATCTACATATTTCTCTATTTCTACTTGGTTCCACTTTCACCTGGAATTGGTTACTTTTTCTTGATTTCCATCTGTGTCTGCCTTAGCAAAGCTCACTCTGGTGTTATGACATAAATCCATAATGATTCCATGATTGTTTTACTAAATATCTCCCGAAGTAAATATTGGGTCTTGGAATAACGTCTATTATGATTGCTGTGGTTGAAGCTACAGAAATTTCAGTACCAATATAGGCATTAGTAGGATTCATGAAAGCCCTTACTGTAGAAATGTTATGGTTGGCGGTAACAACAATTGACACACAGCAGCATCATAATCACAACAAATTTCAACTTTAATTGGTTTACAGGAGGTATAGTTGGATAGAAAGCATTGGGCAATCAAGTGGCTACTGCACCAAATTAGTATGGAAACAATGACTGTTATGAGGATTTTGCTAGTAGATAGCCATTTTAAATGACTTTAAAGACAAAATTCTGGGGGAAAAAATGATGTGAGGCTCAGACCTGGACTTAGGCTTGGAGAAGCTAACATGATAATCTTGAAATCCAAAATTTTTGAGGCATTCTGACTATGAGAGATAGCCCATTTTTCTTTGCCAGAAGGGAAGGACAAACCTTGCTTTGTCGGTAGACGATAGTATACTGCATTGAATTAGGTAAAGAATATTCCTAACCCTTTTCAAAGTCCCTCTATGAGATAACGGTGTTCTAAGCTGACAATAATTACATTATGATTGATATGGTTTGGCTCTGTGTCCCCACCTACATCTCATCTTGAATTTTATTACCAATAATCCCCATGTATCTATGGAGAGAACTGGTGGGAGGTGATTGGATCATGGGAGCAGTTTCCCCCATGCTATTCTTGTGGTAGTGACTGAGTTCTCATGAGGTCTGATGGTTTTATAAGGGATTGTTACAGCTTCACTCCTCACCCTTCTCTCTCACCTGCCGCCCTGTAAGATGTGCTTTTTCTCCTTCTGCCATGACTGTAAGTGTCCTGAGGCTTCTTCAGCCATGTGAGCCAATTAAACCTCTTTTCTTTAAGAATAAACCAGTCTCAGGTATGTCCTTATAGCTGTGTGAAAACAGACTAATACGATAATCTTCAGAGTGAGACTTACAGAGATTGGGTGGGAAAAAAAAAAAGGTTTGGACTTAAGCCCAGTGAGTCATGGGTAATTCTGGTTATGTTCTTGGCTTTTAATTTCAGAATTGGTATAGAAATAAATGGACATTGATAGACCCTCATATCGGTTCCCTATCTTTGGAGTAACAGACAAATGAAAGTTTTTGAGTGTTCTCAACTGTCTTGCCCAACATTTTAACTCAAAAAGAATATTACATGTAAGGAGAATTGCAACATCAGAATTATCATCAAACATACAGGTGTAGTAGTCTTATAATATCCATGTTTAGTTCACCTCTCTGTTATCCCTAGAAATCCAGTGGATTTTGGTTGATGAACTGTCTGAGAGAATAATGGTAATACAATTTTTTAAATATTAAAGTGCCTTTTAGTCCATTTCCATAAACTTATCCAGTATGTGGTCACCATGGCAGTTGCTATGGTATAATAATGAAGAAGTTAAAGATTCACTCAGCAAAACTGAATCTGCTCTCTCAAAACATATTGATCAAGATAAACTAAACATTATAGACATATGAGATTCAATTTACACACAGTTCTAAAATAGGCAAAAGTATTTAGTGATGTTAGCAGGATAATCATTACTGATGAGAATCAAGGAAGTTGAAATTGAGAGAGTACCCAGAGAGGATTCTAAGTTTTTATTAATTTGTTTTTGCCTTGGTGGTAGATTAATGGGTATGCTTATCTTTTTCAAAATTAATGCATTGCCATAATACACTCTTATAATATGCATGAATTTATTAATGAATGTTTTACTGCTACTAGAAACATGTTTATTAAAATGTACCTTAAGGATAAAAAATTAGATTACTCTAATTCTGTTACAGTCCAGAATTAAAAGATAAACCTTTACTAATATTCTCATTTCATTTATTGATAACAAATCAAATTTAAGAATTTTGCTACACATTTTTGCCTTTTGTAAATTTATTTATAAAGTAATTTTAAATTTAATGCTAAAATTGAAACAAAAGTTTCAAAATATTGACCAGGCTTTCAGAAGAGAAATGGAAAGACAGTAAGCAGGCTAGGGGCTTAGTAACAAATGAGAGTTTTGTTTTCCCATTTTCATTGGAAATATATCTGAGGTGCAAATAATTAATTTGCCTTAAAGATGAATTAAGTTTCTTTGAGTCAAAATACACTTTTTTGTTAATTCATGGGCCTCCTGCATATAAAACTATTTTGTAGATGGATTCGACCCTGCAAATTACTATTTACACTCAGGAATTGAAATCCCACACAATTTGTTTTTCCCTAGCGATATTGATTATATTGGTATGTATTTTTTTAGATAATAAAAAGTACAGCAAGTCTGTCACATAGGAAGGTATTATGTATGATATAAGTTATTGCCCAATGGCAGATTTTTAAGGAATAAGAGGCAAATTAAGGGTGCTGGTGGAAGCATTTGTATTTACACAAAAGTATAACATGCAAGGCAGCTTTCATATATGCTTTTCTGTAATCTTCACAATAACTTCATGAGATGGGTATAATCATTTACAGTTTACAAAAGTGGAGTTTGACTTAGAAATTATACTACTTGATGTGAGAGGTTGAAACAAAATTTGAATCTCAATAGGTCCCTTGATGAAGCATATATTCCTTCTATTATATACAGCAACAACTCCTTCAAACAAAAACACGGAAAGTATATTCTGTAGCCAGTGCATGAAATATTCTGTAAGCATATATTCCTTCTATTATATATAGCAACAACTCCTTCAAACAAAATCATGGAAATCAAGAGTTTCTTTTTAATAGACTTGTATTTATTAGAGTAGTTTTAAATTTGCATCAAAATTCAGTGGAAGGTACAGAGATGTCCTGTATAACCTCTTCCCTGAAACATGCTTAGCCTCCCCCATTATCAATATCCCTTACCAGATGAGTGCATTTGTTATCACTGAGGAACTTACATTGACACATCATTATCACCTAAAGTCCATACTTTGCATTAGGATTTTCACTTTTGTTGTTAATTAGTTTGGCTAAAGGTTTGTCATTTTGTTTATATTTTTAAAATACCAAGTTTCCATTTCATTGATATTTTATATTGTTTTTCTCAGTTTAATTTCATTTATTTCTGCTCTAATCTTTAATATTTCTTTTCTTCTACTAATTTTGGGTTTGGTTTGCTCTCTTTTCTAGTTCTTTAAGTTCAATAATTTAAGGTTGTTTAGTTGAAAGTTTTCTACTGTTTTGATGTAGGCACTTATTGAAATAAACTTTCCCTTTAGTACTGCTTTTGTGTATGTCATAGGTTTTGGAGTGTTTTGTTTCCATTTTCATTTGTTTCAAGAAATCTCTTAATTTTCTTCTTAATTTCTTCATTGACCCTCTGTTCACTCAGGAGCATATTATTTCCTTTTCATGTGTCTGTATAGTTTCCTAAATTTCTCTTGTTATTGATTTCTAGATTTATTCCATTGTATTTAAAGAAGATAGTTGATTTTATTTCAAGTTTGAAATGTTAAAGACTTGTTTTGTGGCATAACATGTACTCAATCCTTCGAGATGACCCATGGGCTGAGAAGATTGTATATTCTATAGCCAGTGCATGAAATATTCTGTTACTATCTATTAGGTTTATTTGTTCTTTAGTGCAGGTTAAGTACAATATGTCTTTGTTGATGTTGTCTGGATGATCCATCCAATGCTGAAAGTGTGGTGTTGAATTCTCCAGCTATTTTTTATATTGACTTTTGTCTTTCTCTTTTGCTCTAATAATATTTGCTTTATATATCTGTGTGCTCCAGTGTTGGGTGCATATATATTTATACTTGTTATATCCTCTTGCTGAACTGACCGCTTTTTCCTTATATGATGACATTCTGTCTTTTTAATAGTTTTTGTCTTGAAATCTATTTTATCTGATATGTTTAGCTTTTCTGGCCCCTTTTTGGTTTCCATTGGCATGAAATCTCTTTTTCTGTTCCTTTATTTTCATTCCATATGTATCTTTACAGAGAAAGTATGTTTCTTGTAGGCAACAGGACATTGGGGCTTTTTTTTTTTTTTTTTTTAATCTATTTAGCAACTCTATGTCTTTTTATTGGAGAGTGTGGTCCACTAATATTCAATGCCATTATTGATAAGCAAGGACTTAGTCTACTCCAGATATATTGGAATGCCTTTGCATGTTATTGTTTATTTCCCCTTGCTGCTTTTAGGATGTTATATTTATTCTTGACCTTTGGCAGTTTGATTATTAAATACCTGGAAGAAGTCTTATTGGGGTTAACTCTGCTTGGTGTTCTATAACCTTCTTGTACTTGAATATTGATATGTTTCTCTAGGTTTGGGAAGTTCTCCATTGTTACCCCTTTGAATAAATTTTCTACCCCAATCTCTCTATGTCCTCTTTAAGGTCAAAACTCTTAGATTTCCCCTTTTGAGGTATTCCCTAGATTCTCCAGGCGTGCTTTATTATTCTTCATCATTTTTTCTTTTGTCTTCTTTGATTATGTATTTTCAGATAGCCTGTCTTCAAACTAAATCTTTCTTCTGCTTGGTTAATTCTGCAGTTAAGAGACTCTGATGCAATCTTTAGTATGTCGTTTACATTGCTCTACTCAATAAGTTCTCCGTGATTATTTTGAATTAATTCAATCTCTTTGCTAAATGTATTTAGTAGGATTCTGAATTCCTTCTCTGCATTATCTTGAATTTCATTTCACTTCCTCAGGAAAGCTATGTTGAATTATCTGTCTGAAAGGTCACATGTCACTGTAGCCATATCAGCTTCAGGGGACACCCAAAGCCCAGTGATGCTGTGGCTCTTGCAGACGCAGAAATATTACCTTGATGGTCTTGTGTATAACCTGGAAGAATTATCTGAATTACCAGGCAAAGACTCTTGTTCTGCTCCTTTACTTTTCCTCCAAAAATCAGAGTATCTGTCTGGTTGAGCTGCCTAGAGCTGGGGGAAGGGTGATAAAAGCACCCGGGTGGCTGCCACCTTTAAAAACTATGCTGAATCAAACCCAAAGCCAGTGCAACACTAGGTCTTGCCAAAAGTCTGCAGTGACCACTACCTTGCTATTACCTGTTTACTCAAGGCCTCTACAATCAGTAGGTGACAAATGGAAACATGCTTGTGTCCTTTCCTTCAGGATGGCAAGTTTCTTCAACCCTGGGTATCCCAGGAGCCAGGGCCTGACGTTGAAAACCTACGAAATCTACCTGGTGCTCTATTCTACTGCAGCTGAGCTGGCACCCAAGCTAAGAGATAAAGTCTCTCCTATTCTTCTCTCCCCTTTCCTCAAGAAGATGATTTTCTTTATATGGCCACTATTACCCCAGGTCCACATCTACCTCTCTGCTGCCGATGTCCACTCAACATCCAGGGACCCTTCAGTCACCTTATGGTGAATGCAGTCCATCCTGTCTCTCCCTTGAGGGAAGTAGGCTGCCTTCTGGCCAAGGGAAGGTCCAGTAATGCCATCCAGGAGCCAAGGCCTGCTATTAGGGACCCTGGTAACCCACTTAATATTCTACCCCACTGTGGCCAAGCTGGTACCCAAGCTGGAGACAATGCCCCTTTACTTTTCCCTCTCCTTTCCTCAAACAGAAGAGGAGGTCTCTCCCTGTAACCATCTCAGGTGGGAATGTGCTGAGTCATATCGGAAGTCAGCATGGCTCTGAGTCTTGCCAAGGTCTGTAGTGAGTACTGCTTGGCTACCACTACTGATTATTCAAGGCCCAAGGGCTCCTAAGTCAGCAGGTGATAACTTCTGCTAGGACTGGGTGCTTCCCTTTAAGACAGTGGCTTCCCTTCTGACCCACAGTGTCTCTAGAAATGTGGTCTGAGTGCTAGGGCCTGGAATAGGGGCCTCAGAGTTCTACCTGTTATTGTCTTCTACTGTGGCTGAACTGGTATCAAAGCTGCAAGTCCTCCTTACTCGCCCCTCTCCTCTCCTCAAGCAGAAGAAATGAGTGTCTCCTCATGCTGGCAGCTGCGTTGCTGGGGTTAAGGGAGGGGCGATGCAGTCACTCCACTGGCTGCCCCAGCTGGTACCTTACTAGGTCACATGCACCCCAAGTCCACCAACTTTAAACCCAGCACAGAGCCCAGGAATTTCAGTCTTTGTGGCCTATACTGCCTTTTAAGTTTACTTAGTACTCCAGAGTACTTTAGCCCACGGTTGTGAGGCTTGCCAGAACTCAAGTTTTGATTGCCAGGATGGACAATTCCAGTATGGCTAGGGTTTATCCAAATGCTCCTTCCATAGTCCCTGGCTGAGTTCCTCTCTGTTTTACTTGTTGTTTCGACAGGGCAGCACTGAGTTCCAGTGTAATAACCTGCAATCACTGTGCATTCCTTCTCCCAAGCACACAGATTTTCTTTCAGTGCTACAATGAAAGAAATACAGAATGGGTGGCGCAGGTGATTCAAGACTGTCTTTCCAATCCTCTTCAGTGCCTCTTTTTTGAATATGATGTTAAAACCAAGTACTGTGATCGCTCACCTGATTTTTAGTTCTTATAAAGGTGATTTTTGTGCGGATAGTTGTTCAATTTGGTGTTCCTACAGAGAGGGGTGATTACTGGTGGCTTCTATTTGGTCATCTTGTTCTGCCTCCAGACAAAAATTTTAATTTTAATGATGTCCAGTTTATCGATGCTTTCTTTCATGGATTGTGCCTTTGGTGTTGTATCTAAAGCATTTTCACCAAACCCAAGGTAGGCTAGATTTTCTCTTATGTTATCTTATAGGAGTTGAATAGTGTTTTTGTTTTACACTTAGGTCTGTAATCTATTTTGAGTCAGTTTTTGTGAAGGGTGTAACATTAGTGTCTAGATTCATTTTCTTTTTGTGTATGAATATCCATTGTTTCAGCACAGTTTGTTAAGACATCCATTATGTTGCCTTTCCTCCTTTGCCAAAGATTAGTTGACTATATTTATGCAAATCTATTTCTGTTCTATTAACCTATTTGTCCTTTTTTTTTTTTTTTTTTTTTCCCAAACAACACACTCTCTTTTATAATAAGTCTTGGAGTTGTGTAGTATCAATTATCTAACTTTGTTATTCTCTTGAATATTTTTTGGTTGTTCTAGGTTTTTTTCTGCCCCAAAGAGAATTTACAATTGGTTTGTTTATATCCAAAATAACTTACTGAGAAAAAGTTGTTTTTGTTTTATTATTGGATAGTATTCTGTTCCTATTGAGTTATAAACTAGATGTAATTAATTTCTTCAATATATTTTTTTGCTTTGCTGATTTTATTTTTATATTCCATATACCATAATGCCAATACCAAGAAAATTTATGATTTACACATTTATGTGTAAATTGTATTTCATTGTTTAAAATAGTTTTGAATAATTTTGAATATGAGTCACAAAACAATAAGTGTTCAGGAACTTTTTCTGATAGAAGTTAAATGAGAAACATAGAAATTCAATTGGACATATAGCAAACCTGGGGCATAGCAAAGGCACTGTGAGTCAAGAGAGGAACTGAAAGTAGAAAGAAAATGAGATAAGAAGAACTCAGAGAGTTATTTTAGTTCTTCTGGCATTGTGAAAAAATAGATATTGTGAAAAGTGAGTCAAAACACCAAGAATCCATTGCTGTACCACCAATATAAATATTCAGTTTTTAAAAATAAATGTCTACAGTGTAGACTCTTTTTCCTCAATGATAATTTAAGTCCTGTGCTCATATCTGTACAACCTACCTCTGAGATGTTTTGCTGATCAAATATGTAAAAACAACATGTGAAATAGTTTATAAATATAAGATACCAGCAGCCTTTTTCTTAATAGCCCAGAAGAGTCGTTAACTATATATGTTAAAGCCCAATGTGGGCCAGCCACCGTGTCTCTGCCTGAAATCCCAGCACTTTGGGAGGCTGAGGCAGACAGATCACATGAGGTCGCAAGTTCGAGACCAGTCTGACCAACATGGAGAAACCCATCTCTACTAAAAATACAAAATTAGCTGGGCATGGTGGTGCATGCCTGTAATCCCAGCTACTCAGGAGGGAGGCCGAGGCAGGAGAATCGCTTGAACCCAGGAGGCGGAAGTTGCCGTGAGCCGAGATTGGATCATTGAATTCCAGCCTGGGCAGCAAGAGCAAAACTCCGTCTCAAAGAAAAAAAAAAAAAAAAAAAAAAAAAAAAAAGCCCAATGTGACTATATTTGGAAGAAGGGCATTGATGGCAGTGATTAAGGTAAAATGAGGCTTTAGGAGTAAGGCCCTGTATAGGTAGAATTGTGTACTTATGAAAAGAGGAGGAAAGATCATAGTTTTCTCTCTCTCCATGTGCATACATTGAGGAACGACTGTGAGAGGTCACAGCAGGACATCAAAACTGAATCAGCATCTTGATCTTGGACTTCATACTCTTCCATATTGTGAGAAATAAATTTCTGTAGTTTAAGTTAACCAGTCAATGGTATTTTGTTTTGGCACTCAAACAAAGACAGTAATTTGAAAATTCCCGTTTGTCTCCTACCCAAGATTAGGTTACTACACAGACCTTGTTAAGAAAAACAGACATTAAATCATTGCTACCTGGTACTCTGGACTATGAATAACTATCTCCTGTTATTCCAACTCGTCTGGAAGGTGAACTTGTAAGTACCACGATGCTTAAATTAAAGGTCATATGATCTGAAACACACCCTCCATACATGGCAAAAATCTGTCCCGTTTTTATATGATACAATATCAAAAAATATGTTTGGGCCAGGCATGGTAGCTCACTCCTGTAATCCCAGCACTTTGGGAGGCCAAGGCAGGTAGTTCACCTGAGGTCAGGAGTTTGAGACCAGCCTGGACAACATGGTGAAATCCCATCTCTACTAAAAATACAAAAATTAGTCAGGTGTGGTGGCGGGCACCTGTAATCCCGACTACCTGGGAGGCTGAGGCAGGAGAACCACTCGAAAGTGGGAGGCAGAGGTTGCAATGACCCAAAATATTGCTCCATTGCACTCCAGTCTGGGTGACAAGAGCAAAAGTCTGTCTCAAAAAACATATGTATATGTATATATTTATATATATCTCTTTATATTTTTGTTCATGTATAGATTTGTAGTAATAAGATTCTCAATATCATATACTCCTTCTTTTGCTGAATTTCCTAGTGTTAGGAGAAGAGCAATGAAGGATTTTAGGTCTCTATTTTTGTCCCTTATAAGAAATAAAATTTATTCTGGTACACTTAAGTAAATAGAAATTCATGGAAAGATAACTGAGGAAGTTGATAAACTAATAAAAATCAAGGCATTTGGGAGACCAAGAAACAGGAGTTCCAATATAATCTTATGGCATTAAGACTTAACGGGATGCTTTTATCTTTACCAATGTCGTTACCTATTATTTATTCATGTATTTAACAAATATCTTTTTGGGAAATACTACATATTGGTTACTTTTCTTGGTGCTGGGGATACATCAGTGAAGAAGGAACTTTTATACTCATAAGGGAGTCCACAATAAACAAATAAATGTATGATCTATATAATTTCAGCTTATGGAGAAAAGAGTGACAGACAGGTAGGGGAATTTTAAATAAAATAGTCAGAAATGACATACCAAAACTCCTACATGTAGAATATTTCTAACTAATCAGCATTAAGTCATGGGACTGTGCCATAAAAGGACAGCAGTGAGTAAAGGAAGAACTGGCCTATTCAGTTTATGCCCTTGGAGATTTTAATCTTTCACCAACATTAACCACCAAATGAAACAAATAAGCATGTAGAAAATAAGAAAGAATATACTCAACCAAATATATGTCAAATGTACATTATGCCTGGACAATCTGTTGCATTTCCTAAATTAGATAATAAATTGAGAGTAATATAATCAACTTTTAGAATCCATATGCTTTCTCAAAACCAGCTGCAGAGACTGAAGGCAACTCAGTAGCAAGATACCCCTGAGTATATTGCAATACTCTTAGTCAGATACTTTCATCAAGTCCATTTAAAAAGAACTTACGGAACACTTTGTGCAAAGCATTGGACATTTTATACCACTCTGTTCAACAAATTCCAGAGAGGCAGGATATTTAGGTATATTTAATAAAATGAACATTGATGCTCAATTTGCCTGAATAAGTCAATTCTAATGAAAATTTGGAAATCTGGATGATACCACCTTATAGATCAAAATAACCAGTAAATACAAAACAAGGCTTATTATGCATGCCGAATGAGCCTTACTTTAGTTTTTAAAATGGTACTGACATGCAACAGAGTTAGGCATTTATCCCAATAATCTTGTACTTTTTTCAAATAAATGTTTGCATATAAATTGCTTTGAAGACTATCTTACCAACTAAGAAGGTAAGAAGACTGAATTAATTTTAATCCTGCTTGAGCTTTGCAGGTCTAGAGTTTACTACTAGAACAAGATCTTTTGAAAACTTGCAATTTTATGAATACAGTTATTCTCAGTTCTTAGGCTTTAAAACTTTTACCAGCATTAGTGCCACAGAATAATATGCACTCTAAATATCTTCATATGCATGTACTGCTCTCTTTCCCTGGGAAACATATTGCCATAAATTCTGATGTTTTGAGAGACAGAATACTCTGTTCATGTTTTCATGTTCTGCCAAACTAAATAAGGGTCTCCAATACTACTTATGTTAAATGTAAAAAACTAGCATTTTACGATTGACTATTTGAAAATGAGTGATGTTGCTAATAGTAATAAAAGTTTTAAAATAGCTTGTTTACTTTGTTTTAAAAAACTCAAATTTTCTTATGTCTTCATACTCTTCTATATTTCATTATAAAGTTAAAAATAAAACTATATTTCCTCTGCAAATATTGCTTGAATTTTGTTTAAAATACTTACATACCTCCTTTAGAATAAAAAGAATGAATTTTATTATCTCTAAGGCAAAAATTACATAAATAATAGTAAGAATTAATATTTGCACAGTACCCACTTCCTAAAGCATTTCACACGTTTTATCTTATTTGATCCTCACAGTAATACTGTGAGGAAACTATTAAAGTGAGTCTCTATAATCCCAATAATACAGATTATAATATTAAGGATCATAAATAATTTGTCAAGGTTCTCAAAGCCAGTAACTGATATTATTCTTTTTTCATTTTTATTTTTTTCTTTCTGTTTAAAGGTAATAATAAAAAGTATCGCTTAGTCTATGTGTTTTAAATTAAGATAATATTAACCTGGTTTATAGATGAAGAAAATATCGAATTCTCCCTTCAGAATCTGTGCCCTTTACAATTTACTCTCTTATTATGCATGTATAGTAAGACACAAAGACACATTTTTGAAGACAAAATTCTCTATAAAATATCAGATGGTTTTCCTCAAGGTTCAAGCTGGTGGTGATTAAATCACCACAGCCAAGTAATGCACATATACCCAGTGATCAAAATGCAAACTGTTCCTGATAATTTATAGAATCTGCCACTACAGTAACATGAAATTAGTTACCAAGTATAAAATAATTTGTATTTCTGAATTCTGACACATTATTACTTAAAAATAAGCTTTATAATCTTAAACAATTACCTCATGCAGTGAATTAATACAGTGACTACAAATATAAGAGCTATATATATTTGTGAATGTTTAATCCAAATTTAGGCTTACTTTATCAAAGTAAAGTAAGCCTAAATTCAAAGATTCAAAAGTTTGATAAACTTGAGAGGAGCTGGAACCATGAGTAAGAACAGTGAACTGTCATAGAAAAAATAATTAAATAATAGAAGAATGATTAAATGCAGTGTGAGGTGAAAGTAAACACTGAGAATAATAGAATGAATAATCTTAAAAAATAATAATAATTGACACTGAAAAGAGAAAAAAATACCCTAAAAGTATCAAATAGAAGTATCAGTACCAGTACTAATCAGCGAACTCTGGTGACCAAAGAAGAGCCCGGCATAGGAAATTCATTTTACAGATGATAGAGCTCCAATGCATGGGAGACTGAATAAGACTTAAGTGTATCAAATACATACAGAAATACTATTGCTAAGTAAGGTTTCACTCAACCCATGAAATGAGATTTCTGCTCCAATGCAAGAACCACTACAGGTTATTTTCATGATAGAGAAAAAAAAAAAATTAACAGGGGAAATGAATAAAAAACAAATCATGAAGTAACTTTACATCAACAGACACCAAAATTATGTCAATTTTTTTCTGATTTATCACAAAAATCCATTTTTTTGGTTTTTAAAATTATTAGATATATTAAAATGTTTCTGAAAATGAAAAAGTTGGCAGTTGTTTTTATAATACAATTTATAAATGGGTGGAATGGATCAATATTTCAGTAATAAAGAATCTCTAGATTTACACATTACATAATTACAGACACCATTAAATAATAAAACTTATGTACAATCAGCCAAAATATCTACTAGATAAGTTCTTAGACCATTTTATGGTCTAAGCTTGTGTATTTTAGACATATCTTAATTTTTTTTTTACTTATTTAAAAATGTTTTGGAAAAAAAATAGAAGAAATAAAATACAAATGTCCTGAAATCCAATCATACGTAAATAACCTCGTTGACAACATGACAACTTTAAGCACAGTTTACTATAACAGAATCTGTGCTGCTTTCTACAGATTCTGAGTGGTTTTGCCACTCCTTACATTTGGCCTAAATGATTACATACTTGTGCTTTAGGTTTATTTGTATTCATTTTTCTTTTAATAGGAGGAATTTTTATTATAAGTTTTTAATTGTAATAAAATATTTTTTTAACTTTACAGTTTCTGAATGCTTCTCTTATTTTGAAAGCTTTCCCCAAACCAAAATGATCTTGTTTTCTCAAAACATTACATGCAAAGAAATGTTGCTTAAAATTTAATCTATATGAAAATTATTTTTGTATATAGTATGAAAACAGAGATCAATTTTATTGTTTTCATTATTTATGAAATAAACCATTCTTTCTCGGTACATTGAAATAATGCTATTTTCACATATCAAATTTGAATATATACTGTCATCTATTTTGACATATTGTTTTGCACTGAACTCTCTGTGGAATTAAAAAAAATCATAGCCTTGATTGCCATATATTTTTAGAATATTTAATATAATCTCCCACTAATCTGTTTTTACAGTTGCACAAGTTTTTATTTTTATTTTTTATTTTTATTTTTATTTTTTTTGAGATGGAGTCTCGCTCTGTCACCAGGCTGGAGCGATCTTGGCTTACTGAAACCTCCAACTCCCTGGTTCAAGCAATTCTCCTGCCTCAGCCTCCTGAGTAGCTGAGATTATAGATACGTGCCACCACACCTGGCGAATTTTTGTATTTTTAGTAGAGCCGAAGTTTCACCATGTTGGCCAAAATGGTCTCCATCTCCTGACCTCGTGATCCGCCCTCCTCGGCCTCCCACAGTGCTGGGATTACAGGCATGAGCCACCGTGTCTGGTCATAAGTTTTTTATTATTCTCAAATATTAACTATTTTTCATATAAAGTTAAAGTACATTCTATTTTAAAGGTAGAACATATTGCATATTTTCTTAATTTCATATTATAATCACATACATGTGATAAGTAAGAAAATATAAATATTCTGTCATGTTCTCTTTCCCTTCCATTACCGGATTATGATTTGCCATTTGTGTAGATGGTGTTTAATGTTCTTTAATATGAGTTAAAGTATTAATGTACTTCAAATGTGTTTAGAATATTTTTAAAATTTAATTTTATGTGGATTATCTTTTGTTCAATTGAGTACATTGTCTTCCATTTATAGGCATGATTTCCTATCTGAGGCATACAGAAAGAAAACAATTTTTTTATTGTTTTGGAGGAATCTAAATATTTAATATAATTTCACATTTACAGAAAAGTTGGAACACTTGTACGTAGTACACTATGATTTTCCAGAGACGATTATCTTTGTATTCATCAGAACATTGTGTATTTCTAAGTTTATTTTTTTCATAAAGTTTAAACAATTTTTCTACATTTTTCAGTTAAAAAAAATTTTTTCACTCTCTTTTCTGCTTCTGTGTCTTCAATTACATATTTGTTAGACTATCTGGCTTTATTTCACAGGTCATTGGTACACTCTACATTTTTTAGTCTTGTTTTCTCTGTTTTTCAATTGTACAAATAATATTTATGCATTTTTCAGATTCATCAGTCATTTATTCCATTTTTCAATCTGCTGTTAAGCCAAACTATTGAATTTTGTATTTTATTTTTATCTAAAGAATCTACATTTGTTCATTTTTATAGTTTTCATTTCTCTGTCATCTTTTTATTTTGACTATATTTTCTTTTAATTCCTTTAAGATGTTAGTAGAAATATATAATACAAATATTATGTATTCACATTTGAATATATATTTATAGTATATATTTATTATATAATTATTAGTTATATATCATATATAATATATTAATTATTATTATATAATTATATAGTTATTTACAGAAAAATAACTTTAAATGATATATATATTTCTTATATATTTATATATTATTGATTATTTTCCATTTCATATATAATATAAATATATAAGATAAATATATTATTTAAATTTATTTTTCTGTAAATACATCTGAGTCACCTTGTTGTAGATTTCTATTAACTGATAATTAGATATGTTTTTCATTTCTTTGCAAGTCCAGTATTTTTTTTTATCACATACTGGACGTCGTCCATGCTATGTTGTCAAGAGTCTTGCTGCTTTTATCTTTTTCCGAAAAATATTGATTTTTGCTTCAGCTCAAAGTTAAGTTTCCTAGACTAAAATTTTAAACTCTGACATCCCTACAATGGCAGTGAGTACAACTTTTTATTCTTTTAGCATTTCAGTGATTGATTTTTGCTAGGAAATTAGGGCCTCCCTCCCTTCCCTTCCCTCCCTTCCTTCCTTCCTTCCTTCCTTCCTTCCTTCCTTCCTTCCTTCCTTCCTTGCTTCCTTCTTTTTTTTGAGACAGAGTCTCACTCTCTCATCCAGACTAGAGTGCACTGGTGTGATCTTGGTTCACTGCAACCTCTGTCTCTCCGGTTCAAGCAATTCTCCTTCCTTAGCCTCCCACATAGGTAGGATTACAGGGGCCCGCCACCATACTCGGCTAATTTTTGTATTTTTAGTAGAGGTAGAATTTCACCATGTTGGCCAGGCTGGTCTCAAAGGCCTGACCTCAGATGATCCTCCCCCTTTGGCCTCCCATAGTGCTAGGATTACTGGCATGAACCACGGTGACCAGGCAGGGCTATTCTTTCTATAGCTTCATTTTCCATGATTTTATTATTTCTGTCCAAGCTGCTTCTGAATGCCTATACTCTGTACTATAACTCCCCAAGCAAGTTATCCTGTGACTTTCTGCTTTAGTCCAGTACACATTGTTTCAAATGAAGAATGTCTCCAGGTGAAGAGCCATACATACAGGAATTTTATCTAGTAAAGTTTAGTATCTTCAGAAGATGTAGAAACCTAAACAAGGTAATTTAACATAGATATTACTAATATGTATCAAACTTTACATATCAAAAATAGAAAATATACCTGTTTCTCAAACAAACATGGGATATTTCAATAAGTGATCAAATATTTGATCACAACATAAACATCAGTAAAGTTAGAGTTATTGCAAATAAATTGTTAAAAATATTACAAACAGCACTCATCACAATGCATAAAATAGAAATTGGTAACAAAATCTAAAACCAAAAACTTCTAACTAGAAATTTAAAATAAAAATATTTTTGTAGAAAACCTCGTAGTATAAAATACTTGGATACAAAGAAAAATAGGATCCAATATTGTAGAAGTTGTAAAACATAATTATCGGTAATTATATGCTGCTCTTTATTATTATTTTCCATTTCATCATTAAGGATTTTATTCTCAGTTAAATTATAAATATTTAAGTTAAGAAAAAAATATGCAATTATTTTGAAATTCCCTTCTCTACCTTACATTCATTCTATCTCAGGCTAGTCTTTAATAAGTATTAGAATGCCTCTATTAAATTTAAAGAAATATCTACAAGTAGAATCCCTGGGTCATGTGGTTGTTCTGTTTTTAAATTTTAAAGTAACTTTCATAATTTCATTGTGATAATCATTTCACAATTATATTTATATCAAATCTTCATACTGTATACTTTAAATATATATAATTTTTGTCAATTATATTTCAATAGAACTGTGAAAAAAGGAAACATCTTCAGTTAAAAGACCAGTCTTTTCTTAATTATTAGCTCTTAGCTAAGAGCATTACTTTATCTGAAAGATAGAATTACACTGAGGAATTTTTTTTTTCATTTTCTCATTCCCCAGTATGAATCTGCACAATTACATAACCTTCCAAACTCTTTCTTTTTTTTTTCATTTTCAGAAACAAGTTCTCACTCTCTTGCCCAGGCTGGAGTGCAGTGGTGTCACTGCACTCTAATGTCTCTCTGCAATGTCTCATTGCAGCCTCAATCTCCTGGACTTAAGCAATCCTCCTGCCTCAGGCTCCTAAGTGGCTGACTACAGGCATGAGTCACCACACCCACCTAATTTTTAAAATTACTTTTGGTATAGATAGGGGTCTCTCTATGTTGCTCAGGCTGATCTTGAACCCTTCAGGCTATCTTCCCCCTCCATCTCTCCAAAATGCTTACGAGTTCTTATGATCTTTTCCTGTTTTACTTCATATTTTACTAATCTGAGTAACACTATATTCTATAGGATTATCTTTGTAACCTCTATATTAATGCAAATTCTAGTCCATATTTTCTTTTCTACCCTTCATTTATCTGGAAACTATATATGGCCATAATTTCTTGTCTGAATAATTAGTAAACTGCATATTGTTCTTTATAATTTACAAATCACTAAAATCTTCAAAGTATTTTTATCTATATTTTACAAAAAGTGAAGCATATTGAAATGTAATAACCCTTTATGTGAATTCACTACTTCGCAATGACAGTATGTTCCTGATCTGAAACCTTAAGCAAGGTTTTGCCTGTCAGATTATTTTTTCTTTTTCTTTTTTTTTTTTTTTTTTTTTTTGAGACAGAGTCTCGCTCTGTCACCCAGGCTGGAGCACAGTGATGTGATCTCGGCTCACTGCAACCTCTGCCTCCTGATTTCAAGCGATTCTCCTGCCTTGGCCTCCCAAGTAGCTGGAACTACAGGCACATGCCAACATGCCCTGCTAATTTTTGTATTTTTAGTAGTAACAGTGTTTCACTGTGTTATTCAGGATGGTCTCGATCACCTGACCTCATGATCTGCCCGTCTCAGCCTTCCAAAGTGCTGGGATTATAGGTGTGAGCCACTGTGCCTGGCCACGTGTCAGATTTAATGCTGTTTTTTCACACAATGCAAGATTACTTGGTGAATTAATCTATAAATTTGAACATATGTGTTCCCCAGTATCGTAATGGCAAGTAAAAAAATATTTCAGTACTACTAATGGTGATTTATTTCACTAGATAGTCACGCTCAATAACAAGAGCTGATCAGAGATGGGGAAATAATTGTGACCCTAAGCTTTTCAAGAGTCTACAGAAAACATAGTCCAATATAATTAACCTGCTTAAATACGTTAGCATAAACCCAAGGATATCTGTGACTGACAGCAGGTGCCTAAATCTAAGATGATTCCCCCTCTAATGAGAGTTCAATTATAGATGGAAAGAAACTTTCTTTGTCTCACATGAGCAACACAAGTCTCTTTAAAGAGTGATGCAATTGGAGTAGTAGCAAACCTGGGACCTGTCAAAATGGTATATTCATTTTAGGTGAAGCTGATTTAAACTTTAAAAAAAATACGATTACTACTAATTTAGTGATTTTAGAAATGGGAGTACAAGCTTGTAATAAGCATTCCATGGGAAAGCACTGTAAAGTAGCATTTGAAATGGAGAAGATGTAATAAAATAGGATCATTTTTATAATGTAATATTTGAAAACCCATGATCATAAAAATATACAGTATATAATGGAGTATTAGTCTGTTCTTAAACTGTTATAAAGAACCACCTGAAACTAGGTGATTTATAAAGAAAATGGGTTTAATTAACTCACAGTTCCAATGGCTATATAGGAGACATGGCTGGGGAGGCCTCTGTAAACTTAGGATCATGGTGAAAGGGAGAAGTATAAGCAAGCAGGTATTCAAATGGCAGTAGAAGAGGGAGAGAAAGGAAGGAGGAAGGACCACACATATTTAAACCAGCAGATCTCATGAGAAGATAACCTCACAAGAATAGTAAAGGGTAAATCCTCCCCCATGATCCAATCACCTCCCCCCAGGTCCCTGCCCCAACATTGGGAATTACATTTCAACATGAGATTTGGGTGGGGACATAGAGCGAAACCATATCTTTCACCCCTGGCTTCTTCCAAATCTCATGTTCTTCTCATGTTTCAAAAGACAAATTATGCCTTCCCAACAGTCCCCCAAAGTCATAACTCATCCCAGCATTCACTCAAAAGTCCAAGTCCAAAGTCTTATCTGAGACAAGTCTTCTCTGCCTATGAGCCTGTAAAATCAACAAGTTAATTACTCCCAAGTAACAATGCAGGTACAGTCATTGGGTAAATGCTCCTATTCCAAGTGAGAGAAATTGGTCAAAACAAAGGGGCTACAGGCCTCATTCATGTCCAAAACCCAGAAGGGCAGTAACTAAATATTAAACCTCCAAAATAATCTCCTTTGACTCAATTGCTCACACCTAGGGCACACTGATGCAAGGGGTGGGCTTCCAAGGCTTTGGGCAGCTCCTACCTCATGGCTCTGCAGGGTACAGCCCTCACAACTGCTTTCATGGGCTGGTATTGAGTGCCTGCAGCTTTTCCAGGTGCATGGTACAGGCTGTGGGTCAGTCTACAATTCTGGGATCTAGAAGACAGTGGCCCTCTCACAGCTCCACTAGAGAGTGCCCCAGTGGGGACCCTGTCAGGGGGCCTCCAACTTCACTATTCCCCTCTGCATTGTCCTAGTAGAGGTTCTCCATGAGGGCTTCATCCCTGCAGCAGACTTCTGCTGGACATTCAGGTGTTTCCATGCATCCTCTGAAATTTAGGCGGAGGCTCCAAATATCAATTATTGCCTTTTGTGTACCTGTAGATCCAACACCACATGGAAGCTGCTAAAGCTTGAAGCTTGCCCCTCTGAAGCAATGGCCCAAGTTGTATGTTGGCCCCTTTTAGCCACAGCTGGTGCTGGAGTGTCTGGAATGCAGGGTGTCATGTCCTGAAGCTACACAGAGCAGTGGGGCCCTTTGCCTGGCCCACAAAACCGTTTTTTCCTCCTAAGCCTGTGGACCTGTGATGGGAGGAGCGGCATGAAGTTCTCTGAAATACCTTGGAGGCATTTTCCCCATTATCTTGGCTACTAACATTTGGCTCTTTTTGACTTATGCAAATTTCTGCAGCCTTGAATTCTTCCCCCCAAAATGGGTGTTTCTTTTCTACCCCATGATCAGGCTGCAAGTTTTCCAAACTTTTATGCTCTGCTTCCCTTTTAAAGATAAATTCTCTTTGCTTATGCAGATGGTCATAGGCTTTTAGAAGCAACAAGACCACTTCTTGAATACTTTGCTGCTTAGAAATTTCTTCCACCAGATACCCTAAATCATTTCTCTCGAGTTTAAAGTTCCACAGATCCCTAGAGCAAAGGCACAATCCTGCCAATCTCTTTGGTAAAGCTAAAGAAGATTGACCTTTACTCAATTTCCTAATAAGTTATCATCTTTATCGGAGACCACCTCAGCCTGGATGTCATTGTCCATGTCACTATCAGCATATGGATCACAACCATTCAACAAGTCTCTAGGAAGTTCCAAACCTAACCTCATTTTCCTGTCTTCTTCTGCACCCTCCAAACTGTTCCAACCTCTGCCTGTTAATCAGTTTCAAAGTTGCTTCCACATTTTTCAGCATCTTTGTAGCAGTGCCCCACTTACCTGGTACCAGTTTTCTATATTATGCTGTTCTCACAATGCTATAAAGAACTACAAAAGACTGAGTAATGTATAAAGAAAAGTGGTTTAATTGACTCATAGTTCCACAGGCAGCACAGGAGGCATCTCTGGGAGGCCTCAGGAAACTTACAGTTATGGTGGAAGGGTGAAGGGGAAGCAAGCACATATTCACATGGTGGCAGAAGAGACAGAGAACAAAGCAGGAAGTGCCACATACTTTTAAACCATCAGAACTAATGAGAACTCACTCACTATCACAAGAACAGCAAGGGATAAATCTGCCCTCATGCTCCAATCACCTCTGATACAGTTTGACTCTGTGTCCCAACCCAGATCACATCTTGTATCTCCCATAATTCTCACTTGTTGCGGGAGGGACCTGGTAGGAGATAATTGAATCATGAGGATGGGACTTTCCCATGCTGTTCTCATGATAGTGAATAAGTCTCATGAAATGTGATGGCTTTAAAAACAGGAGTCTCCATCCACAAGTTCTTTCTGTTTGCCTGCTGTCATCCATGTAAGACATGACTTGTTTTTCCTTGGCTTGCACCATGATTCTGAGGCCTCCCCAGCTTCGTGGTACTGTAAGTCCATTAAACCTGTTTATTTTGTAAATTGCCCAGTCTTTGGTATGTCTTTAACAGCAGCATGAAAATGGACTAATACAGTAAATTGGTATCAGTAGAGTGGGGTGCTGCTGAAAAGATACCTGAAAATGTGGAAGTGATTTTGGAACTGGCTAACAGGCAGGGGTTGGAACAGTTTTGAGGGCTCAGAAGAAGATAGGAAAAGGTGGAAAAGGTCAGAACTCCCTAGAGACTTGTTGAATGGCTTTGATGAAAATGCTGACAATGATATAGAGAATGAAATCCAGGCTGAGGTGGTCTCAGATGGAGATGAGGAACTTGTTGGGAACTGGAGCAAAGGTGTTTCTTGTTATGTTTTAGCAAAGAGACTGGTGACATTTTTCCCCTGCCCTAGAGATTTGTGAAACTTTGAACTTGAGAGAGATTATTTAGGGTATCTAGCAGAAGAAATTTCTAAGCAACAAAGCATTCAAGAGTTGACTTGGTGCTATTAAAGGCATTCCGTTTTATAAAGGAAGCAGAGCAAAACAGTTCAGAAAATTTGCAGCCTGACAATTTGATAGAAAAGAAAAACCCACTTTCTGAGAAGAAATTCAAGCCTGCTGCAGAAATTTGCATAAGAAACAAGGAATGGAATGTTAATTCCCAAGACAATAGGGAAAACGCCTCCAGGGTATGTTAGAGGTCTTCATGGCAACCCCTCCCATCACAGGCCTGGAGGCCTACAAGGAAAAAATGGTTTCATGGGTTGGATGTAGAGTCTCTGTGCTGTGTGCAGTGTAAGAATTTGGTGCCCTGTGTCCCAGTTACTCCAGCTGTGGCTGAAAGGGGCCAATGTGGAGCTTGGTCCGTGGCTCCAGAGGGTGCAAACTCCAAACTTTGGTAGTTTCCATGTGCTGTTGAACCTGTGAGTGCACAAGAATCAAGAACTGGGGTTTGGGAACCTCTGCCTAGATTTCAGAGGACATGTGGAAATGCCTGGATGCCCAGGCAGAAGTTGGTTGCAGGAGCAGGGCCCTGATGGAGAGCCTCTGCCAGGGTCATGCAGAAGGAAAATATAGGATTGGAGTCCCCACAACGAGTCATTATTGGACACTGCCTAGTTGAGCTGTGAGAAGAGGGCCACCATGCTCCAGACCCCAGAATGGTAGATTCACTGACAGCTTGCACTGTGCACCTGGAAAAGCTGCAGACACTCAACTGTAGCCCACGAAAGCAGCTGAGAGGGCTACTGTACCCTGCAAAGCTGCAATGGCAGAGCTGCCCAAGACCATGCAAACCTACCTCTTGCATCAACATGACCTGGATGTAGGACATATAGTCAAAGGAATTTAGACTTTTATCCCATTTATTTATTATTTTATCCCATTTTATTTAGGCAATTTATCCCATTCAGATCAGCTGTATATACCCAATTCCTATACCCCCATTGTATCTAGCAAGTAACTAACTTGATTTTAATATTACGAGCTTATAGACAGAATGGACTTGCCTTGTCTCAGATGAGATTTTGGACTGTGGACTTTTGATTTAATGTTGGAATGAGTTAAGACTTTGGGGGACTGTTGGACGGCATGATTAGTTTTGAAATGTGAAGACTTGAGATTTGCAAGGGGCAAGGCATGGAATGATATTGTTTGACTCTGTGTCCCCACCCTAATCTCGTCTTGCAGGTTCCTTAATTCCTACATAATTCCCTTCGTATTGTGGGAAGGAACCCTGTGGAAGATAATTGAATCATGGGGACAGATCATTCCCATACTGTTCTCATGATAGTGAATAAGTCTTATGAAATTGATGGTTTTAAAATTGGGATTTTCCCTGCACAAGCTCTCTCTCTTTGCCTGCTGCCATCCATAGTTATTTGTTTTATGTATATAAAGATGCTTGTATTCATTTTCTATTATGGTATAACACAGTGGTTTAAAACAATACAGTTATGTACATCAGAAGTTGAGGCATAACTCAAATAATTTTTAGGCTCAGGATTTCAGAAGGTTAAATTTAAGGTATCAGCTGGGCTGAATTCTCTTATGGAGGCTTAGTTAGGAAATAATCCATTTCTAAGTGCATTTAGGTTGTTGGCAGGATTCAGTTCCTTAATGTAACGTTCAGGTCCATGATTTATTTGAGTTAATTTTTGTGAAAGGTATAAGGTCTGTGTCTGTATCTCTCCCTTGCCTTCCCTCCTCTCCCCTCCTCCCCTCCCCTCCCCTGCCTCTCCCCTTTCCCTCCCCTCCTCCTCCCCTTCTTCCTCTTCGCCTTTTCCCCCCACACATTCCCCTCCCCCTTCCTTCTCTTTTCTTCCATTCCCTTCCCTTATTCCTTCCTTCATTTCTTCTTTTCTTCTCTCCTTCCTTCCCTCCTCCCTCTCTTCCTCCCTCCCTTCTTTCTTTCTTTTTTTTGGTCATGTGGATATCCTGTTGTTCCAGCACCATCTGTTGAAAAGATATTTTTTTTTCCCTAATTACTATAATTTAAAATTTTTAAATTTCTATTTGGCTTTTTCTTATAGCTTCAATTTCTTTGCTAAAACTTTGTATTTTTACCTTTCGTTCAAGGGAATTCATAATTTCATATTGAAGCAGTTTGTAATGTCTTCTTTAAAATCTTTGTCAGAGAGTTTCAACATCTGATTCATCTCAGTATTGGCATCTGTTGAATATCTTTCTAATTCAAGTTGTCATCTTACTTGTTCTTGGTATAATGAGTCATTTTTATTGCATTCTCTGTCATTTTGAATATCATCTTGGGATACTCCTGATACTGTTTAATTCTATTTTACAATCTAAACTTTTTGTTTAGATTTAGCTTGTAGGTTGTGACCTACTACTGTGGACTGCAGTTACAATAAAAAATTAGTTTTCTGGGCCTCTGAAATGCTATTCTGGTCTGCTTAATTCTTCCAACTCTGCTCGAATTCTTGCTAGATCCCTGCTGGTGTCATCTACAGAGACAGAAGACAATTATTAGCCACCCATTGTCATTATGTGGTTTTGGGGAATTAGGACTCTTGGACCCATGGATGAAAAGCATTCACTCTGGCCTGTTTTTGACCACCTATTGTAGGGGGTGTTCCCACTATACATCTGCTGATGCCAGCATGGGAGAGAAGTGCCTACTTAGGCCACCTTTTGCCACTTGGTAAAGGGCTGAGATATACTGACCCTGAGTTCCCTTCTACTATTTATCAAAGAGCTGGAAGACTCCTAGTCTTGATCTTTTGCTGCTTCTAAGTGGAGGACAATATGTTTTCAAGTCTGGCTGGCTCTATGCTATTGGCTGGAAGATTGTGAAACTTGCGTCATAGATCTGCTGTTGAGTAAAGGACAGAGACATGCAGGCTTGCTGGTGCCACCAGTGTAGGCAGATGGGCTCCTCTTGCTTACCAAGTTTATGGGACAAAAGTTGGGTAAGACTGTCTGGGTCCTGGTTGCCCCTGCTGTGGGTGAATTGGGACTGCAACTGCGAGTGGTTGTGGGAAGGAAATGTGCTGGCTGCCCAGGTTACATTGATGCCATTGATGTTGAAATGGGAAAAGTTCCCTTGTCTCCCTCTCAGTACATGCAATGGCGGTGTGGCTCACTTCTTTGATGTCCCACTGCTCAAAACCTCTAGAAGGAGCAGGCAGACAAGCAGGCCATGGGGAGTGTGAGCTCTGAACCCAAGGCAGCATCTAGAGTTGAGTGTTTACAGCTCCTGAAGCCCCATTAGGAATGTGTTACAGTGCGCTCTTTCAGTTTAGTCATCTGCAGGTGGCTTGTGTTAATTAGCTCTATTAGACTCTCTGCCTTATTGCAAGGACAGAGGGCTTTCTATATCTTGGGTTCTTCCTTAGTGTACCAATAAAATCGGATCACACATGGGCTTGGAGAATGAGTGCAAGATTTTATTGAGTAGAGGTAGCTTTCAGCAAGGTGAATGGGGAGGCCAGAAAGGGGATAGAGTGAGAAGGTGGTTTTTCCTTGGAGTCAGGCTGCCCAGCAGCCAGACTCTCTTCTGACCACCCTTGGCAGAATTCTACATTGTCTGCATCATTCTGCCATTGACGGCTTGCTGGAGTCTGTACATGTGTTCTTGTGCTGATGTGTTCTGCTGCTGCTCTACTTCTCTTGATGTCCAGTTGCTTGTGTCTGCCTGCTAGGGTCTCAGGGTTTTTATAGATATACAGTAGGGGGGCATGGCAGGCCAGAGTGGTCTTGGAAAACACAACATTTGGGCATGAAAACAGGAGTGCCTGTCCTCACCTGGGTCTGTGGGAACAGGCCTGAGAGTGGACCCTTAGCCAGGTGCCCTACCTTTCTCTACCCAGCACTTCCCTGCCTCACCTGTATCACTGTGAAAGATTGGCCTGCTGCTGCCAATAGATGTGAAGGAGGGATGGGTTAGCACCCATTCCTCTGCTAGCACTGCTGTGGCTGGGCTTTCCCTTTCATAGGACTTTTAGTCAGAGAATGTAGACATTTCTTCTCTCCCTCTCCTCTCTTTCCATCTCTCTTTCTTTAGGGGACTGTGTGTGTCGGGCTGGGAGGTGTCTGTACCTACTAGTATTTCTGGATTGTCATTCCCCTTGTTGCCCATGTTGTCCAGCCTCAATATTTAGGAGATAAAGATAAAACCAAGGTAACTCATCATGTCTTTCTTCAGGTCCCAAGATCCTTATACAGTAGACTTTTAAACCTTTCAGATTCCATTTATGACTGTCTATTAAATTAAGTAAAATTTTTTTCAGGGTATTTAGTTGTACTTAGAGGGGAAAAACTGGTAAACTTAAGTTTATGCCATCATATCCTGAAAGATAAGCTGGTGTTTTTGTAAAATTGAAAAAAAATATTTTAATAACTTTTATTACCTAATGCTTAAGATATTAGAAATTTCTACTGTATGAGATGTTAAGGATACACAGTATGTGGTGTAAAATGTGCAAAATTAATGAGCTTTTTTCCTCCTTTTTAAACTAAAAATATCTTTTTTGCCAGATGGTCTTAAAACAAAAGGTACTTGAGATAACCTTACGTTTCTTCAAATTAATGTTTGTATTTTTGATTTTTTTTAATTCACGGAAGAGAAAAATAGGTGATTTATTTTGAAAGTTAGGCTTCATCATTTTAAATTAACTAGATGTAAATTAGTAGTAATAATTTGTGATGATATAGAACACTAAAAATGCTAAAGCAATTTGAAGAAATATACAGATTGAGATAAAATTTTGTACAAGAGTTTTAAAAGAAAAACTTATGGAATATCAAATTTAGTTACTGAGTAGCATGTCTGTAACATTATCAATTACAGACATAGAAGTTAAAATTGTTACATACGTGTTGGTTTAAGGAGACTAAGAGAAATACAATGTTATATCTAGGAAATGTAAAAAAGACATTAGTAGAAAAGTGGAGAAACCTAAATAATATGTAAGGTTTAATTAGTAGTATTTGACCAATGTGCTGTTGTTATGTAAGATGTGAACATTAGAACAGGGTAGGTACAGAGTATATATGAAAACACTCTGGACTATTTTCTCTTTTTAACTTCTAAAATTATTTCAAAATAATGAGCTTAATAAACACTCTAAAAAGTCTTTAGTAGGATATTAGCTTCCTTCTTATATTATTGATTTTATTTTATATTACAAATCTTAAAAAGAATGAATGAATAAGTTCTGGTATAAAATTTATTTTTATTATGGATAAGAAGAAAACAGCTCACATATTAACAAATATTTAAAGACCGACTGTGAGCTACAGTATCAGATTAGCATACCTGGGAGTCCAAAGACAAGGGGAGAAGGCTCCATTCTTTAGCTTTTTGCTCACAGGCTTCTGTTAAGTGTTCAAAAAAACAAACAAACACAAAGAGTGGAGGAAGGTCAGGGAACCTGAGGGAGCTGCCTGTGGTGGTTTTGTAAGGCTTGCTAAGACTTGAAGACAGAACAGGAGTAACTGTAGAAGTCCAGATGTCTTCTGAGCTCTGCATGATTGAAATATTACCATAAAACCAGCTGGTGCCCCAGACCCTTTTCAAGAAGAATTAAACTACATGGGATGCAGGAGGAGAAGCAAACAACACTCCCATGCCCCAGATCAGGGCCTGCTCTCCTGAGAAGTGAAGATCAACTTGGAAGGAAGAAAAAATTCCACCCACATCCCAGTTCCTGACCTAATTCCAGGCAAAGGTCAGCTGTCACTCCTTCATGCTCTGTAATGGTATTATCTAAAATTCATCTGTCATATGGTGGGAGGATATGAGCAGACAATCTTTTCATGCTGAGGTTCTTGCACTGATTCAAATTGAAGTATGCAGGCTCTGGAAAATGGACTAGAAAGTGGCTGGCCACAAGCACCCATGGACACATGTAAGAGTTCAACTGCTACAGGAGGAGGTGAAGGGAATTTATCTGTACCTTAGATTCTGCCCTGGAATAGAGACAGAGGTTGGAGCAGCAGTATTAAGAAAACCTCACTCTTGAAGCAGAACTCATGGAACCATTCTATAACATGCCGAACAAAGAGAATCAAGAAACTTCCAGGCTCTGTCATGAAAAAGTACCACTTTTAAATATCAAATAATCTAATATATATGTCATTATAACCCAGAAGATGAATGGAAAACAATGAGGTAGTAAAAAATTGTGTTTGAAAAGATAATTGAAGCTGGCCCAATAGTCTCATAGACTGTTCTTTTGGATAAAAATGGAAATTTACGCTTCTGCTGTTAAAAGCTGTATTTGTTTTATCTGAGTTCCTTCCTCAGGAAAGGACCTTCATGCCTGTCAATAAAAGTATCAAAGAACTGAAACTCACCAGATGACAGCACCAAATGTATTCTTGCCACACCCCCACCAAGTTCTTGTTTTCTTACACATTTCTTCCCTGCTGTATAAACCCTTAGTTTTAGCCAGTCAGGGAGATGGATTTGAGACTGAGCTCCCATTGTCTGACCTGCAACACCTGGATAAGGCTTCTTTCTTGGGAATACACTTTGTATTGGGTTCCTGTGTGGTGAGCAGCAGGACTTAGCCAAACTCCTGATATTTTGGAAACAGAATGAGGATTCCTAAAATTCATTAATGACCAGCCACAGATTCCAGAAGCACAGACAAGCAAAAAGCAAAAAGTAGAATAAGTTTTTTTCTCTACTTCTCATATTATTCTTTCTCTCCCCTCCCAATTTTTTTGTTATATCATTTCGTCTGAGAATATACCTCTTATGTTGTATTCTGCAAACAAAATCACAGTGTTTTTGTCTTGCTGTTTGAGTTAAGTAAACTGCCTACTTACAAGCAGTCTTTTTTCTTTTTCTTTTTTTCTTTTTTTTTTTTTTTTTGAAACCAAGTCTTGCTTTGTCGTCCAGGATGGAGTGAGTGGCGTGATCTCAGCTCACTACAGCCTCCACCTCCCAGGTTCAAATGATTCTCCTACCTCAGCCTCCCAAGTAGCTGGGATTTCAGGTCCCTGCCACCATGCCTGGCTAATTTAGTTTTAGTAGAGACAGGGTTTCTCCATGTTGGCCAGGCAGGCTGGTCTCGAACTCCTTATCTCAGGTGACCTGCCTGCCTTGGCCTCTCAAAATGCTGGGATTACAGGTGTGAACCACTGCACCTGGCCACAGCCAGTCTTTTGTTCTTGGTTTTTTTGTTTTTCTTTTGAAGCAGTGTCTCACTCTGTCACCCAGGCTGGAGTGCGGTGGTGTGCTTACAGCTCACTATAGCCTCATCCACTTGGGCTCAGGTGATCCTACCACCTCAGCTTTCCAGGTAGCTGGGACTACAGGTGCATGCCACCATGCCTGGCTAAGTTTTTGTATTTTTTGTGGAGACAGGGTTTGCGATGTTGCCCTGGCCGTGTCTGGTCTCAGACTCCTGGGTTTAAGCCCTCCACCCATCTCGGCATCCCAAAGCACCATGATTATAGGTGTGAGCCACTGCACTCAACCATTTTGTTGATTTTTAAAGTTACATCTTGCTTGGCTTGGTTCTTCTAGGAGTTTCACTAAAAGTTTATTGGGAATAATGGTTCCATGTTCTTAGCAGAGTGAAAACTATTTTCTGTTGCTTTTGTGTACAGTTATGCATCACATGGTGATGAGGATACATTCTAAGAAAAGCATTGGTAGGTGATTTTCTTTGTCCAAATATCACAGAGTGCAATTACACAAATGCAGATGGTCCAGCCTGCTACACACCTGGGTTATATGGTAGAGCCTATTGTTCCTAGGCAATAGACCTGTATAGCATGTTACTGTACTAAATAGTGTATTCAAACTGTAAAATCATGGTATCTGTATATGTAAATTTATCTAAACATAGAAAAGATACAATAAAAGTATAGTATAAAAGATAAAAAATAGTACATAAGCATAGGGCACTTATGAAGGGAGCTTGTGGGACTAGAAGTTACTTTGGGTGAGTCAGTGAGTGACTGCTGAGTGAATGTGAGGGCCTAAGACATTACTGTACACTATGTGGGCTTTACAAACACTGTACACTTTGGCTACACTAAATGTATTTTAAAAAATCATTTTTGAATAATAAATTAATCTGAGCTTACTGTAACATTTTTTACTTTAGAATCCCTAAGTTTAGAGTTTTACTTTTTTAACTTTTTAACTCTTTTGTAATAACCTTAGCATTTGTACAACCACACAAAATTTTGTGTGTATTCTTCTGTAAGTACTTTTCCCATTTTTAATTTGTATAAAGATTCAAAATTTTTCCTTAAAAACTAAGATATGACACACATTAGCCTAGGCATACATAGAGTCAGTATAATTGATATTATTGGCTCCCACCTCCACATCTTCTCCTACTGGATGGTCTTCAAGGGCAATAACTCGCATGAAGCGGTCATTTCCTATGATGACAATGCTTTCTTCTGGAATACCTCCTGAAGGACTGCCTGAGGCTCTTTTACAGTTAACTTTTTTTTGTAAGTAGGTGTAAAGTCTGAAATAATGATGAAAGTAAGTATAGAAACTATGTAAACCAGTAATATAGTCAACTGTACATAATCATATGTGCTATCATTTTATGTGACTGCCAGTACAGTAAGTTTGCACTAACATCACCACAAACACATGAATAATGCATTGTGCTATTATGGTAAAAATGGCTAGGATATCACAAGATAATGAGTATTTTTCAGCTCCATTATAATTGTGTGGGGCCACTGTTGTATTTATGTTCTGTTGGTGACTGAAACATCATAATGCATTACATGACTATATTTGTTAATGTATAAAATTCTTGGGTGAATTTTCTCTTCTCCTTGAGAAATTAAATTGTTCCACTCTCTTTAGCTTCGGCCATTGTTCTAGAGCAGTGTCAGAACAATTTAATCTTTTAATTTGTTTTCATTCTTTTAATTCTTTGTAAGTAAAATAGTATTCTTGCCTTGCAGTACAAGTTTTCTGTTTATATGTCCTTGAAGCCAATTACCTTTACTGGCTTAGGGTTGACTCTTCTGGATCCTTGTGCATTCAGATCGTCTTTATTAAAGGAAGCTTTTATTTTGGGTTATACCTACAAATATTTATTCTACTTTTTTTTTTTTTTTTTTTTTTTTTTTTTTTTTTTTTTTTTTTTTTTGCGCGACGGAGTTTTGCTCCTGTTGCTCAGGTTGGAGTGCAATGGCATGATCTCAGCTCACTGCAACCTCCACCTCCCAGGTTCAAGCAATTCTCATGTCCCAGCCTCCCGGAATAGCTGGAATTACAGGCACATGCCACCAGACATGGCTAATTTTTTGTATTTTTGGTAGACATGGGGTTTCATCATGTTGGTCAGGGTGGTCTTGATCTCCTGACCTCAAGTGATCTGGTCACCTTGGCATCTCAAAGAGCTGGTGAGAGGTGACAACGTGCTAGCAACCTTCCCTTGCTCTGGGTGCCTGCTGGGCCTGGGCATCCGATCTGGCTGTGCTGGAGGAGCCCTTCAGCCCGCTGTGCTGTGGGGGCCCCTCTCTGGGGTCCATGCCTGGAGCAGGCTCCCTCTGCTGGCAGCGGGGTGTGGAGGGACAGGCGCCGGCGGGAACAGGGGCTGCCGGCCCCGCTCTTGGGCCAGCCTGACTTCCGAGTGGGCGCGGGCTCCGCCGGCCACACTCAAGAGTGCCCCAGGCAGTGAGGGGCTTAGCACCTGGGCCAGCAGCTGCTGAGGTTTGCCCGGGTGCCCCAGCACTGCCGGCCCGCTGGTGCTGCTTTAATTCTCTGCGGACCTCAACCGCCTCTGGGAGGGGCAGGGCTCGGGACCTGCTGCCCACCCGCCCTGATGGGCGGCTCCTGTGGGGCCAGAGCCTTCCCAATGGGCACCACCCCCTGCTCCTGGTCTCGGAGTCCCATCGACTGCCCAAGGGCTGAAGATTGAGGGTGCACAGTGCCAAACTGGCGGCAACTCGGCCCTGGGCCTGAGCGGACCCACTAGGGGAAGCCAGCTGGGCTCCTGAGGCAGGTGGGGACTTGGAGATCTTTTGTGTCTAGCTGTAGGATTGTAAATGCACCAATCAGTGCTCTATGTCTAGCTAAAGGTTCCTAAAGGCAACAGTCAGTGCTCTGTGTCTACTCTGTGTCTAGCTAATCTGGTGGGGACTTGTAGAACTTTTGTGTCTATCTAAAGGATTGTAAATGCACCAATCAGCCCTCTGTGTCTAGCTAAAGGTTTGTAAACATACCAATCAGCGCTCTGTCAAATTGGACCAATCAGCTCTCTGTAAAGCAGACCCAATCAGCACTCTGTAAAATGGACCAATCAGCAGGATGTGGGTGGGGCCAGATAAGGGAATAAAAGCAGGCTGCCTAGCCATCAGGGGCAACCCCCACACTGTGGAAACATTGTTGTTTTATTTTTTGCAGTAAATCTTGCTGCTGCTCACTCTTTGGGTCTGCACTGCTTTTGTGAGCTGTAACGCTCACCATGAAAGTCTGCAGCTTCACTCCTGAAGTCAGTGAGACCACAAACCCACCACCAGAAGGAAGAAACTCTGGACACATCTGAACATCTGGAGGAGCAAACTCAGGACACACAATCTTTAAGAACTGTGACACTCACCGCAAGGGTCCATGGCTTCATTCCTGAAGTTAGCGAGATCAAGAACCCACCAATTCCAGACACACTGGGATTACAGGCGTGAGCCACTGTGCCTGGCCTATTCTGCTTCTTACCTGAAGGTTTTATAGGTTCTCCAGTTATACAATGACATATTACTGGAGTCTCTGCAATTATCCTGTATATGCAAACTGTAAAATCATGGTATTTATATGTTTTGTTGGCACATTCTCATGTTGCTATAAGGACATACCTGAGAATGGGCAATTTATAAAGGAAAGAGGTTTAGCTGACTCACAGCTCGGTATGACTGGGAGGCTTCAGGAAACACAATCATGGTAGAGGAGAAACAAACATGTCTTTCTTCATAGGGTGACAGGAGATTTTGAGCAGTAGGTGGAAAGGTAAACTTTTTATAAAACCAGAACTTCTGGTGAGAACTCACTATCACAAGAACAGCATGAGCGTAACCGCCCTCATGATTTAATTACCTACCACTCGGTCTCTCCCACCACATGTGGAGATTATGGGAACTAGAATTCAAGATGAGATTTGGGGGGAGACACAGCGAAGCCATGTCATATATCTAAATTTATCTGAACATAGAAAAGATACAATAAAAACATAGTATAAAATATATAGTGTGAATGGTATGTGTGCTAACCTCCAAATTTGTTCATGCTACAGAAATTTATTTTGATCTTAAGTCATTACTTTTTAGGTCCTTGTTCCCAAACTGAATACTAACTGGTCAATTTTTTTTAATCTCTTTAAGTAGCATAGTTGTTTACATCATGAGCTATTTGTTTTTATAAGTATTCATTATAATTGGCAGTGATAATTTACAAGACCATCAGTTTAAAGCAAGATCTTTCAAGGATTTGTGAAAGATTGTTTCAGGAGACGTTGAACTATTCTTGTGATCCTAGGTTCTGTGTGTATGATTAGCCTTCACTCTGAAATTGAATTTGGTCTTCAGGAAAAATAAAACTATGACTTTATTTTCATAAGTAAATGAGACTGATTTCCTCCCCCACCACTGTAAGAATGCTTCTTCCAGATAGGAATTTGCCATTTGATTCATCATTAACCTTACTTCCTTTGATTTTCAGTATCAGAGCCAGGCTCTTTCCTGCTATCATTATCTGTATCTCCTTTTCACAATGGCAAAAAAAATTAGGATGGGCAGTATAGACTTTGTTCCTCATCTTGACGGTATGGCTTTTTGAGGCTCTGTGTAAGCTTCTTAGTCACATTACTGTGGCAGCGCTCCTCTGGAGCAGGCACCGGCTGTGGGGAGTCTGTCCCTTGCAGACCCCTGATTTGGCGATGGATGAAGTACACGGACACGCAGATTTTCTGCTTTCCCAGTCCAGCTGAGGGTCAGAGCTGCTTGCACACTCCCTGCTGAGTTCTGTAAACAGTTGCAACTTGGCTTTGATTAGCTAGTCAGACTCACATTTATTCAGTAAGATTAATTAACAAAACCTTGAGTCAACACTGTTAGAGGGTAATTGACATTGCGGACTTCCCAAGTTAAAAGCACTTAAGCGCCCATGGTACATCAAAGGTTAGTTTTAAGATGATATGAGTAAACAAGCAAGCTAGGTAAACTACTATCCCTTCCTTTATTACTACTTAAATTTGTTTAACTAAAGGTAAATATCAGATTGTCTTCAACAATATCTATTACCGAAGTTATGAGAACTTCTCGGCCTTCCAAGAAGATTTGAGTCTATAACTATTTCTAATGCTTTTCCCACCAGCCTGATTGAACTTCAACACATTACCATTTAGTGTGGGTGCTAAAACTTTGCTTCATTGGAACGTAGTTACCTTTTTACCAAATTTGGTGTCTTGGGGTTAGCTATTTCTTATTTTCATAAAAATTATTTTAATATTTCTCTATTTTCTTATTTCTTTACAAATTCCTTTCAGAAAATAGAGAACTACTGATTTTTGCAAAAAAAAAAAAAAAAAAAAAAGGTAGAGATTTTGCAAAAAAAATCTTGATCAAAATTACAAGCTGAAAACTGCTACCAGAGTTGCTTTTACTTGAACTCAAGACCAGGAAAAACTATAATAGTGAACTAGATTATACTTTTTTTCATGAGTTTATGAAAGACATTTAGGTTATACTTGACAAGAGATTACATAATTCAGTTAATTATTATTAAAAGCCTTGTTTATTCTGTATATTATTAACTTCTCAGCTTACACAAAGTAATCTAGGGCTTTCTTGCTGAGCTGGTTAGATAAACTGGAAATACAGATAGAAAAAAAGCTAATTGAGCTCTACTATTGGTTAGACTGGTGTTATTTCAAAGAAAATCTGTTGGAAGACTCACCTTGTCAAAATAAATGCATATTTTATACACTTTTTACTCTCTTGATTCATGTGTAAACAAGTAGCCTAATTTGACTAAATGCTACCTATGTTTTAAGTATGAACTCTTTTATTTCTTATATTTTCCCAATTATTCTATATCACTTAATTTTAATTCATTTTATTGACCAAAGTTTTGATAACTTTACTCATAAAAATTTTAATTGAATTAATATTATTTTAAGACATTTTCTCTATGACACAATCTTGATCAACAGTTTGAGTCTTGTTACACTGAGAGACCCCCATTTTGTTAAGATCCCACCACAGCCTTTCTGAGAATTCTCACATTTAAGGGAAATATGAAAATGCTTTCTATGATGAAAGGATGTTGCAAATGTGAGACATAATTATGATAATTGACATTTTTTCCAGCACTGGATATTTTACAAAAATAAAATATATCTATCTTCCACTGTCATTGTAGAAACATAAACAAGGAGATATATTCATTTAACAAATATATATTGATTATTTCCTATATGTGACTCACTATGTTGAGCATTTATCATATATTGGAGGGTAAGCTCTCTCTCTATATATACAGTTCACCATTTGGTAAGAAAGATAAATAATAGTCAAACATTTATTTAAATTATTATACATTTTTAGTTATGAAAAAGTATAAAGGAAAGACAATAAGTGAGAGAGTATTTGCATATAAATTTGAGTTAATGTAGGGTTAAAGAAGGTTCCCTGAAGAAATTATATTTGATCTAAAATCATATAGGTAATTAGATTAGGTAGGACAAGAAAATGGTGGGATGAGGAAAAGCACATTTTTTAATCCACACCTCTCTAACTCTTTATAGGTTCATGTGCTTAGACATTCCTCTAAAGCAATAAAATATCAATCAATCAATATTATTTGATTTTTCATATTTTATTGAGTATATTGATTGGTTGATATTTTATTAAAACTTTAAAAACAATTGATTTGTAACTTGGACCACAATCATGGTGCTATTAGCCTTCAAATATGTTAAAACATGTAAATAATCAATGATTAATAATAGGTCATATTGTCAGAGACATTTGAATCAGAGTATTCATCTGGAGTAGGGGCTTGGTAAAATAAGGCTGAGACATGCTGGGCTACATTCCTAGCGGGTTGAGGCATTCCTAGTGACAGATGAGATAGAAGGTCAGCACAAGATACAGGTCATAAAGACCTTGCTGATAAAACAGGTTGCTGTAAAGAAGCCGGTTACAACCCACCAAAACCAAGATGGCCATGAGAGTGACCTCTGGCCATCCTCACTGCTGCACTCTCACCAGTGCCATGACAGTTTAGAAATGCCATGACAACATCAGGAAGTTATCCTATATGATCTAAAAAGGGGAGGCATGAATAATCCATCCCTTGTTCAGCATGTGAAATAACCATAAAAATAAGCAACCAGCAGTCCTCAGAGGTGCCCTGTCTATGGAGTAGCCATTCTTTATTTCTTTACTTTCTCAATAAATTTGCTTTGACGTTATGGATTCTTTCTTGTGAGAGATCCAAGAGCCCTCTTTTGGGGTCTGAATCTGGACCCCATTTCCGTTAACAACATTTATCTCAGATATATGGTTCCCAAAAATAGAAAGAGAATGATTTTAAAATTAAACATTTAATGAAAGAAACTACTTCTAGCCCTTACTACCTCAAGCTCATACAAGTAGTTCTAGTTATAGCCCAGGAGCTTTGTTTTTGTTCAAATATCTCTTTGTCTTCTCTTTGCCCTGAAAATGATCAAGTAGTTCACTAGGTGAAAATGGAAGGCTCCCAAGAGTGCGATCAAATAATGACTTTTGAAACTTCCCTGTCTGAGGTCACAAAACAATAAAAGAGGAAGGAGTATGGCAGATTGATGGCTTTATTTTACCTACTACTCATGTCACAGCAGTGCAGTCTTTTTGTGGGGCTGGGGGAAGTCACTTTCAACATTTACTCTGAGCAATTTATTTCATGTGTAACTTTTTGTCAGAAGATTCTCATTTTATGTATTAGATCGGGTCATGTGTATTTTTCAGGTTATTTTTTACACTGCAGGCAAGCAATCATTGAATATCTAGCTATCCATCTATCTATCATCTATCTTTACTGTCTCTTAGCTATACAAAAATTTATCTCAACTTCATGATAACATTTTGAAACAAACAAGCAAACAACAATATATATATCTTATCAAAATAAAATGAGTTAGAAAATACAAAATATAATAAACAGTGAAGTTTTATATATTGAGATGGTTTAATAAAAGGATGAATTTCATAGCAAATAATAAAAGTCAGCAATTTAAGTAAGTGCAATAGAATGAATTTTGTTCCATGTTTTGTTCCTTGCTCTAACTGCCTCTTCCAAAAATTTGTATTCCAATAAGTTTTTTATTTTATTTTATTTTTTTGAGACAGAGTCTTGCTCTGTCCCCCAGGCTGGAGTGCAGTGGTGCGATCTGGGCTCACTACAAGCTCCGCCTCCTGGGTTCACGCCATTCTCCTGCCTCAGCCTCCCGAGTAGCTGGGACTAGAGGCGCCCACCACGATGCTCGGCTAATTTTTTGTATTTTTTAGTAGAGACGGGGTTTCACCGTGTTAGCCAGGATGGTCTCCATCTCCTGTTCTCGTGATCCACCCACCTCAGCCTCCCAAAGTGATGGGATTACAGGCGAGAGCCACCGCGCCCAGTCCAATACGTATTTTAATGTAAATGTATTATGAGTATAAATAATAGCCTGTGCTGAATTATAAATTATTATGGAAATTCAAGAAATCATTAGTACTATTTCTGCTTCATATTTCTTGATTATAAAATTTTAAGTAATTTCTTAAAATTTCTTTTTATAATCTTCTGAATTTATCAGTTTGTTAAAAACATAAGTTATCATAATGACTAGGAGAAAACACACTACAATTTTCATAGACGATTATTTTCTTTATTATTAGAAAACTATAACGTTAAGCATGCATTTCCTTCGTAATTATGTAAACACTTTGGTATAATAAAATAAAATAGATTGGTAACAGTTTATGAATGACACTGCCAAAAAAAAGTTATTTAAGAAGTCAATAAGTTCTGGAAATATGACAGAAAAATTAAAGATTAAAATTGGTAACATTGATGTAATTTAGATTAAAATATTTTTTTAAAATCTCTATTATAAGTTGATACAATAGATATCCCCTGATACAATAGATACCTGAGAAATCTGGCAGAATGTTATCAACAAATTGATAAAAGCAAAAATACTTCTAAAATAATATGTAATTAATTGGTGGTAATTTTGTTTTAGTTAAATATAACAACCAGAGTAGGTAAAATGAAGCAGCTTTGGTGCACATATGTTGCATCCTGGTTCTCACAGTCTGCCCTCAGGAGTGTGAATTGTGATGATCAACTTTGAAATGTTTGGCATTATCTACTAAAATTAAATAAATGCACACTGTATGAGTTAGAAATTCTAGTCCTCAGTTTACCGTGTGTGTGTGTGTGTATGTTTAAAAACATCTTTTTGAATCTTAATAACAGTACTATTTGAAATAGGCATAAATTGGAAAATCTCAAAGACTAACAGTAAAATGAATATAAATATTGCTATGTTCACACAATAAAACAATATGTGGCAGTGAGACAGAATGTATAAAAACTACATAGAACAATATAATTTAGTTTCATAAGTGAAGCTTTGAGTAAGGAAAGCTGAATACAAACATATAATACTCAATAATATGTATAAGGTTGAATTCAGCAAATTTAATCTATATCATTAGAGGTCAGAATAGTATTTATCCTTGAGCCATGTGGGATAGTTACTGGAAAAGGATAGAAGAAGAGATTTTTGGGAAATTGATATTTTGTTTCTTGACCATGATACATGTTCGTGGTATTGTTCAATTTGTGAAAAATTATTGAATTAAACATGATATATGCATATATTTTATCTTCAACAAAATTTCTAAATAAAATGTACTTTCCCATAGCTATGCTTTCAAATATTTTTATTGATAAAACTCATTGTTTATATAAAATTCTCATTTTCCTTAAAGATGAAAACACAAGAAAACACAAGAAAAAATTGTAGTCAAGATCATTAAGATCACATATAGTCAAGATCACATTTTTTAATATCATCCGTGTATGTTTAACTATGAAAAGGAGCATATAATATTTCTATTTTCATAAAAAGATTAATTAAAATATTGCAAAAATATCATGAGGAAATGACTACCTTAAGTGCATTTTTGTGTCTTATTCTGCAATGAAAGATATTTTAAACTAAAAATTCATACTGGGTTCATTTTGTTTGATTTTGTCATCTCCATGGATTAAATAAACCAGACAAATGTAAAATCTGATTTTGTTTGATGCTAATGAATATTACCTAAATGTCTAAATCATATTGCATCAGTGGAAGTAAGAACATATAGATGGATCTGGAAATGAGGTCATTAGTCTTCCAATTACTCGAAATGAATTACTCTGTGTACATTTTTCTTGGCTGTCTGTTGTGCTACGCTCATATGACTGGCCAACATTAAACTCTGTTTCTTTTATTTGAACCATTACCATAGTTTATCAGAATCTCTGATATAGCAGCTTTCTCACTCTAGCTTCTATTATGGCTATTTTTGTATTGTTTATCTTCTGTTGTATTGTTAGCTTTTTGTGGTCAGGGACTATGCTTTGCTTATCACTTTTATCTCTGCAAGAGCTAACCTCAAAGACTCATGTTTAGGAAGCACTCAACAATATTTATTAAATGAAGTATTTTTAATTCAGATAAGAAAACCAAGCTCTCACTGAAGACTTCAGAATTTATATTTGGATTTTCCTGGGAGCAACAACCTACTTGAAAAGGAAATTTGTCTTAAAGCTGCTTTGTTTATATTGCATTTTTATTAGAAGCAACTTTGGAGATGCCAATAGAAATTTTTATGCTAAAATATTCGTAAGAAGCCCCTTGGCAATTCTAATTGATACCTGTTTGTGCATTGTTAAAAGCTTTTATTAAGAACACATATGTTGGCCTGGTGCAGTGACTCACGTCTGTAATCTTAGCACTTTGAGAGGGTGAGGCAGGCAGATCGCTTGACGTCAGGAGTTCGAGACCAGTCTGGCCAATATGGTGAAACCCTGTCTTTACTAAAAATACAAAAATTAGCTGGGCATGGTGGCATGTGCCTGTAATCCCACCTACTGGGGAGGCTGAGGCAGAAGAATTGCTTGAACCTGGGAGGTGGAGGTTGCAGTGGGTTGAGATTGTACCACTGTACTCCAGCCTGGGTAAAGAAGTGAGACTCTGACTCAAAAACAAAGAAAAATCTTTTCTTGTGGGGGCAGAGTGGCTCACAACCATAATCCCAAGTGCTTTGGGAGGCCAAGGTGGGAGGACAGCTTGAGACTGAGAGTTCCAGACCAGACTGCACAGCATAGCGAGATCTTATCTCTAAAAAAAATTGTAAAAAGCCAGGCATAGTGGCATGTGCCCGTTGTCCCACCTATTGGGGTTGCTGAAGAAGAATTGCTTGAGCCCAGGAGTTTGAGGTGGCAGTGAGCCATGATTGCACCACTGCACTCCAGTTTGGGTAACAGAGTGAGGCCCCCACTCAAAAACAAACAAACAAACAAAAAACCCACCCACATTTATTTTTTGAAAAATAAACAAAAGCTCGAGGTCAAAATAATATGATCTCAAAATCTACATAGTACATCAACAAATGTAGGTGTCTCAGAAGACACTAGAACAATTCTGCAGATAACTGGCAGTTGTCTTTGGAGGCTTCAGAGATGTCTTTACCCCTGGGGATTCTGGATAAGCTCAAAGACATAAATTATAGCTGGTGAATATAACCTGCATGCCTGATTCTCAATAATCTATTACTAGCCTAAACATTAGTTAGCTTTCCTTGAGGACAGAATGCGAGGGAAAACATGATTCCTTAATGGACACATTGCTAGAGGTTAATCCACTCTGGGACTCAAATTTGATGACAACTGAGTCAGCTAAAATTTTAGATAAAGCGTTTGCTTATACATAATTCATTAAAAAATGACCATATATTGAAGGTACATGATCTTGAATCAAAAGCACCAGTGTTATTACCAAGGCAATATTAATCAAAGTACCATTGATTTTTGACTAGTCTAGTCCTGATTTTAATTAATTAATTATTATTATTATTTTTTGAGAGGAAGTTTCACTCTTGTAGCCCAAGCTGGAGTGCAAATGGCGCCATCTTGGCTCACTGCAACCTCCGTCTCCCAGGTTCAAGCGATCCTGCCTCAGCTTTCTGAGTAGCTGGGATTACAGGCAGATGCCACCATGCCCGACTGATTTTTTTTTTTTTTTTTTTTTGTATTTTTAGTAGAGATGGAATTTTGCCATGTTAGCCAGGCTGGTCTGGAACTCCTGACCTCAAGTGGTCCACCCACCTCAGCCTCCCAAAGTGCTGGGATTACAGGCATGAGCCTCTGTGCCTGGCCGTTAGTTTAAATTCTAATAATTTTTTAAAAATCTAATGTACTCATGAATGTTTGACTATGTCTTCATAGCCAGAAAAAAATATATGATTCATGAACTCTGAAAGGAGAGCCCTGTGATTGTTTCTGGGTTTACCTGGAAGTTAGTTATAGACTTGTGTCTGTCATAAAGATGAAATGAGCTAGCTAGTGATTTTTAATATCTTCTTCTTTAAAGCTTAAAAGTCCTCTTGCAGAACCCAGGGCCATGGTTTGGAGAGGTGTAGATGGATGGGTTATATCTGGCAACCTAGTTTGATTTCATAAGCAGTGGTGCATTAAAACAACAACAGTAACAAAAAACCTAAACACTTTGACTGCAACTTTCTTGAAATGAATATGCTTCTGTACTTCTTGATAGTTCATAATCCAGTGATGAAACACTTCCTGTGAAACTTAGAAAGGACCAGGAAGAGCTGAACTTGGTGGGTTTCTTGGGTCCGAGATACTTGCCTGCAGTTTTGCTCTTATACTGTACTTTATTCCTTTATTTTGATTACAATCTTAAATGTCAGTTATCTGTGCAGGTTTATCAGTCGTCTCAATTATCATATGTCTGCAATCTTGCATCAACTGATTGGTAAATGCAAATTTTTCCCATAACCAAAATGGAGAGTTATGCTTCTATAGTCTATTCCAATTTTGGCAAGCTTTGTGATGCATACATAGCACATCCATAAATTCATTTGAACTGAATTAGGTCAGAAAACTCACAATGATACCAGTTAAATATGCAAATCATTTAAATTTATGGAAAGTCATGTTTTACCATCAAAAAATCTCTGTGAGATATATTGCCAAATTTTGTCTTCTTACAAGTTAGGGATTGTAAAGGAGATTCAATTGCTTTTCCTCATTAGTTGTATAACAAATTCAAAATACACACATAAAATCTAAGTAAAAACTTTAACAAGCCTCTAGCCTCCCATTTCAGCTAGATCACTGGTTCTAAGTCACCTGCCATGTAGAGTTTATCACAACTGGTAAACAAGCAAATTTATGCTTTCCTCCATAAAAACAGAGACTCAAGAAATTTAGGTAAATTTTTTGAATGTCACAAAGTAGTTGCTCAGACTCTTCCTTATGTAACCTAAGCAATGTAGATTCTCTAATGATAGTTTCCAATAAAATCTTAATGAACATTCGTGTTATTTTAACCTGCTATTCATGTTAAGACGCTCAAACACTGAAGTACTTGCATTTGATAAATACTGTTATTTATAACAGAAAGCTTAATTAACTGGATACATTATCCTCATTATAAATATAATATTTGATAACTTCGTAATTCTGCAGTTGAAAACAGGTTAATATATGAATTCTGTGTTCAGTCTAAGTTAATAGAAAGTTGCACCTCATTTTCTTTTCAATACATTCCTCCCTACTAAAGTTTGATTGTTTATTTTCATGAATTTTATAATAGAATAGGTTTTATTTTATTTTTCTAGGATGTGAAATGATAGCTCAGATGGGAAATTAAACAAGACACATAATATTAAATTGGTCTTAGTCTATTAAGAAAAATTAGGGTACAGATATGAAAGAAATACCAATATTGCTACCTGAATTTTTAGCTTTTAATACACTCCACAATATCTGGCAGCAGTTTTTCAGGAGACACTGGATTGACAGGTTAATTATAGAAGATGTAAAACTATATGTACAGATAGCAAATCAAACGAGTATTCATTCACTTGGCACTCTACCAGAAAGCGGCAGACAACTTTTATTTGAAACGATTTGAGGGTACAAATCATATAATGCATGACATTGAAGATTCCCATAACAAATGCATAGTGCGGCTGCCAGTATGATTACTGATTCACATCCAAACATAAATTTATGGGGAGAGAAAAAACACCTCAATTCACTTCAAAGTAAATGAATTCTCCTATTAGGGTGTGCTGTACTCTAGTATGCTGCGCAATATCCTTCAACTTGAATGAGATCACCTTCAAGTTTTACCATTACCACACTGATGTCTTGACATAACTTGAAAGTTATATTATTACCTTTGTCATTTTGCGCTGAAAAGATGCAGACACGCTGGCAAAGAATTTCTTGGTACAGTACATTGGGACCAACGAAAATAATTTTGCATCCACGTTGATACAGAGGAGTTCACCTTGCTTCGAAGGCAGTCTGAACTTCTGAAAGTAGATATAAGGGATACCTTCTTGAATATATCCATCTTGAAATGATAAACCTTCCAGAAGACATCATTTCAATATTAGATGATGATTTTCATATATGCCATGTGGAACTCCAAGCTGTGTTGCTTATTGGTCTGGGTAGATATAGCCTTGATATTTCATGTTATTTTGGCTACGAATAAGTCTTAAAGACATGCAAAATATATTTAACAAGTGTGAGAATTGTTCTGCTCTTCTTCACCAAAATCATTCCTCTCCCCACCGTTGTGCCATATGTTCTGTGCAGATTGTCTCTTTGGCTGCTGCTGTCAGCCCTGGAAATGGCCTCATTTCAGTGGTGAAATGATCCCTGTATGAAAGAAGTTTGCAGGGCACTTTGGGGACTCACAAAATGAGTGAATCTATGTCACTCTAAAATGCTTTAATTAGTATGTGATTGCTTTCATGTCTTTGGCAAATCCACAAACAGGATAAATTAATGCATTCTAATATGGAATCCATGGCAGAGATGTGATTTGAATATCCTCTTCCTTTATTAAATTGCTTAATTCTGAAACAGAGGAATCTGGGTATGTTTCTTTGGGGAACAAATAAATAAACAAAAAACTTTCCAATTCTCCCATTTGCCTAGTGTCAAAAACCATCAATAACTAATAATTCATTGAGCATTGACTGTGTTCCAGGCCCTTTTCTTAGCCTCTTTCATGTACTTATTTATATTTCACTCTCAAGGTTTCAATGGAACAAGTTATTTTATTATTATTTAGATTAAACTGAGGTTCCGCTAAGTTTAATTCACTTATAGGGACTCCTTTTAATAGGGACTCCTTTTAATGCCCTGGATGGAGCCTTAGGTTTGTGTTCGTATTGTTGGACCTCATTAAGTATTTCTAATGTTGTATTATTTTTCTTAAAAAGGGTTACTCAAAATGTATGTGATTCAGCTGACACAAACTTTGTATCATGATTGTATAATGATCAGAAATAATTATAGAAAAAGATTTAGTCACTTTGTGTCTTATTCTTTTTGGGCTGCCATAAAAAATGTCAATCAACTGAGTAGTTTATAAACAATAGAAATTTATTGCTCACAGTTTCAGAGACTCAGAAGTCCCAGATCAAGGTGCTGAAAGATTTGGTGTCTGGTGAATGCCCACTTTCTGGCTCACAGATGGTGATTTCTTGTTGTGTCTTCACATGGTGGAAGGGGTGAGGGACATCTCTTGGGTCTCTTTTATAAAAGCACTAGTCCCACTCATGAGTGCTCTGCCCCTATGATCTAATTACCTCTCAAAGACCCACCTTCTAATACCATCATGTTGTGGGTGAGGATATCCAAATATGTATTTTTTGAGGAACATAAACATTCAGACCATAGCAATGGGAAAGTTCAGTTAATAGAAGTTTTCGAAAACCTACAAAGCTAACAAATCAAATGGCATAAAATGTCAATCTTGCTGTCAAATAAATCATAATCACATCCAAAAGATATTACATACATATCTAGATGCATGGCCATAGGAGGAACACAGTCTCCTTGCCCAGTGATTTCTAATTTTGGATCTCAAGGATGATAAACAGAAAGTTTCAGAATTCTTCCTGGAAGAGCTGTAGCTAGAGATGAGATTTGAAGAATCAATAAGATTTGGATAACAGAAAAATACCTTTCAGGAAATGTAAGGTAGTAAATCACCAGATTTATACCCCAGTACTCTCAGGTTGCTGTCTTCACTACCCAAAACATTGTTTTATCATTCTTCAAAACCTTTTAAATTTAATTATTTTAGAATCATTAAAAATATTTCATCTCCCAGCTATTTGGGAATGCTTGATGCAAGGAAGATATTTTGAGCATCACTTTATCATGTCAGCAATCCTAAAAATTTGGAGCAGTCTCAGAATTTGGCACAAAGCTTGTTATATTTTAGGCTAATCTATGTTAAATGAAAAAAGGCATGACTCTTGTATCCTGCAGTGAACTCTTTCATTCGTTGTGAGCACCAGCACACTGAAGTGTGTGTGTGTGTGTGTGTGTGTGTGTGTGTGTGTGTGTGTGACTCATGTTGCTTCAATTCAGAAGATGTGCTCTGTTCTTTGGCCTTTTGAATTTAGGAACAAATAACACAAGATGTAAACCATAATAAACAGATTTCTGCTAAGCATTCTATATGGGAATTACAGAGTTTTTTTAATGTAATAACAGATTAGTAATAATGTTAATAGCATAAGGCCTTATACATCCATAATAAAATTACCACTTCTATACTTAATTATTAAAGCCATGTGTGCATCAGATCCTTTTTATATGTAATAGTGAACTTCATTCTTTAAAAGAGCATTGATATAAATTTGTCAACAAGTAAAACAACTTTTGATTATCTGCTTTATGTAACGAGGTAACCAGCCACCATTTTGGAGTGGCCACCAAAGATTTGCAACTCTTACTATCTACACCACTGTGTAATTCAGTGCTTCTCAATAACAGGTGATTTCCCTCTGCCCCAGGAACATTTGAAAATATTTAAGGATAATTTTAGTTGTCTCAATTTGGGAATGGGGGTGTTACCCTACAGTCTCTTGAACTGCCTGCTCTGAGAAAAGCTAGTTGCTATGTTGTAAAGACACTAGCCATATAGGCAGGCCTACCTGGTAAGGAACTGAGGCCTCTTGCAAGACATGTGAGTAATACACATTGGAGGCAGATCCTGCAGCCCCAGTTAAGCCTTTGTATGGTTGCACCCCTAACCATCCTGCCTGCAAACTCCTGAAATTCCTTGAGCTAGAACTACCTGACCACACCATTTCTGAATTTTTGAATCACAGAAACTGTGAGATAAGTGTTTATTACTTTAAGCCACTAAGGCCTGGGATAGTTTGTTATACAGAAATAGATGACAAATGCATAAACCAAGTTATGTATATATGTGTATATATTGTGGTTCTTAAAGCTAATTACAGCTGTCCCATAAGCTGCTCAGAGGTAGCAAATTTTAAAAATCATTTCTATATAAAATGTAGCTCATGACATAGAAAAATGGTATCACTTTAGAATTTGTTAGCAACACAGAATCTTAGACAATATTTTACAGGTACTAAATCAGAATTTGGAAATTTAAAAAAATCTTCAGGTTATTCAAAGCTCTTTTCACTTCAAGTGCTGTCTTAAAAGGCAAGAAAAAGAAATAAAAATAATAAAATATTTATTTATTTTTATAAAATAATAAAAAATAATGATAAAAATAAAAAACTAGGCATTGCCAGTTACTAGGAGCTTTTGTAGGTTGAAATAGAAAATTAGGTCAAATGGATGAAGTAGTGCTTTTTATTAATAATTTGGGGTATGCCTTTGTAGAACTTTTTATGCATTTTGCAAAGATAATGGAGATTTATATAAATGAGTCAAACAATTCTTTTATAACAGCAATAGATTTGTATGTGACTGAGTGTTTTCTGTGTTTTCAAACCAAATATGTTACATTACTAATTATTTCTTTGCAAATGAGGCTTAGATCATGGGTGTATATATTTTATATATGCTTGTATTCTCACTCGATAAGGGCATTAAGACCAACTCCATTGAAGGAAGAAAGGATCACTTCCAAAAGCAGTGAGTTTTAAAAAATGCCAGTTAATGACATCAACTTGGCAATTCTAGTCCCAAAGTGGTGTTGGTAATTTGGTTCTGTGATGGCAAAATCTTCAAAACTTCTACCTAGTAACAAAATTGGAATTTCCTTTTGTCTATAAACAAAAACTACTGAGAAGTACTAAATTAAGAAATATGTTTTAAATAAAACTCTATCTGTGTTTTTGAAATGGATGCTTTCATGGTTTAAATATCCACCAGCTCACAAACTCCTTCTGAAATTTAATTGCCACAACTTCGTACTTAGTGTAAGTATTGAAAGGTAGGACCTTTAAGAGATGATTAGGTCATGAGGGTTCTGCCCTCATGAATGGATTAATGCTGTTATCATGGGAGTGGATTACTTATAAACAGACTAGTTTTGCTCTCTTTTCTCTCTCTCACCCTCTCTTTGCTCTTCTGCATGGGCCAACACAAGAAGCCCCTCGCCAGACGCCAGTCCCTCAACCTTGAATTCCCAGCCTTCAGGAACATAAGTCAATACATTTCTGTTTATTATACATTAGCCAGTCTGTGGCATTCTGTTATAGCAGCACAAAAAGACAGATGCCTTTACTATTATTTGATATTAACCGTATCCTTTTTCCTTGCATTTCTAAATATAACCTTTTCCTTTTATCATTCTGCCTTGCTAACTGACTTTTTTACCTGTCGTGCTGGGATTTTCTCCTCTACTGCACCTCTAATGTTGGACTTTCCTGGGCCGTGCTGTCTATTTTCTTTCCTGTACAATTTACCCTAAGGTGTTACCATTTATATGCTGATAATGCCCTGCTATGAATCTCCAGTTCAAATGTCTCCTCCAACTTCCAGATAAATTTTGTCTACTTTCATCTATTTAAGAACCTCATCAATATCTGGCATTAAACATGGTCAAAATGTAATTATTGTCTCTTTTCACAAACAAATATCTATTCTTTCCCTAGGGTCCCACATCTCAGTAAACAGTAGTATTGCCTCAAGCCAGAAAGCCAGTTCATATATTTTCTTTTATTTTCCTCCACTCACATCCACATGTGTGCTGCCATGAGGACTTACTTGTTCGGATTTGGAAATATATATGTAATCTATGTACACATTTTTATACTGGCTTATAACACCATAATTACTCACCTGCAATAGCCTCATAAATGGCCCCCTCCTTGCACTAATGAAGGGTTACATGATGACCTTATGGAAACACATATAGTAGAATATAAATGTCCCTCTTCAAATTCTTTGTGAGTGGCATCTCATCACACTACAACTGAATCCAATCTATACAGGAGTAGCTACTCAACTTCACTTCAGCCTCTTTCTAGCTTTTTCCTCTGCTTCAAACTATGATATAATGTATGATATTATTTACTTACTAAATAAAATAATATGTACCCTATCTTCTAAATAAATTATTTCTTGAAAGAAAAGTACAAATATATTATTCTACTTTGATATTCATCTTCAAATACAAGACAATAATCGATCATGTGAATTAAAAAGTTCTTCATATACAACTAAAAATATACATCATGCATAGTGGATATTATTGAGACTCCTATTTATCAAGTCAAAGTGTTGTTTTTAACTAGATTGCTTAGTTCTCAGTGATTTATTTTAGGAAAAAAAATCATGTCAGTGTTATTTTGGAAATTCATTTTTTGCCAAACACAGCATCTGTCTGTATTTGAAATCTTTAACATAGTTCTTGGGTTGAGTTGAAGATCTCTAGTTTTGGATAGGCCATGTTCTCCCCGTTATGTGAAGGGCTTCACAGAATATATATGCCAACCTTCTCTCCAATAAACTTCGCAACTGTGTGCATGGAAGGAAGGTTAGTTCTGTGCCAGCTGGATGAAATGCCAGTACTTGCACACTCTCTAGGTCACTGCCTAAAAATTATAAATGCTGTGGCTATGCTCCTTTTACCAAATTTCTTACAAGGCTTCCATCAGCCTAAGCACAGACAATCTCATCCACTTCTTACTTATAAGGATATGATGTAGGAGGAGAAATATATCGCTAGAAGAAACTTTATTTGGACTGATATTTCTGAGTATTTTGAAGCAGAAATGTTAGATGAGACATGCCTCTGGCAATGTTTTATGTTGTTTTTCACCTGAATACAGACATTGCTTTGGCCTAAATAGAAAAAACCCAAGACTAATGTTTATCAGTTTACAATATACTTAGGGATGATTTTGACAAAGAATCTAAAAGAACAACCTTTTAAAAAATGTTAAATATAGAACTACAAAACACATTGTCGAAATTTCCTGTTGTTTCTTGACCATGCCACATAACTACTACCTCAGTTTTACAGATAACTTAGTTTAAACATAATGAAAATATTTCTTTAATCTAGGTCTCTAATTTTTTCTTTTTGAAAAATAGTTATAGTTTCTCTAAATCCATTTAGTATTAATTTCTTTAGGTATTCTCTTATTAGAACCAATAATTCATTATCATCATTATCATTACCACAAAATAGTCATTGAACAAGAAGAGTGTACTGGTTCTGATGTCCTTTTATTTATTTTAATCTTATTAATATAGTAATGTGTGAATCATAAGTTTCAAAAAAATTACTCTCTATTGATATGATGTTTAGTCTTTGCATGGGTCCTAGAAATTATGTTTTATAAAGTAACCAATAAAGTATTAAAAGAAAAATCACCTCTGTACCACAGCTCACAAATTCAAGCAACGTCCATGCTAGAGTTTGATGTTGAGTCACTTCAAGGGGTGTGTTATACAATTACTTATGATTTCAGTATAAGAACTTTTGACAATATCCTAGTTTATGTGAAGAGAGAAAAAAACTAAGGGAAATAGACAACTTAAAAATTTAAGGCCAGACACGATGGCTTATGCCTGCAATACCAGCACTTTGGGAGGCTGAAGTGGATGGGTAACCTGAGGTCAGGAATTCAAGACCAACCTAGCCAACATGGTTAAACCCCCTCTCTACCAAAACTACAAAAATTAGCCAGGTGTGGTGGTGGGCACCTGTAATCACAGCTACTCAGGAGGCTAAGGCAGGAGAATCGCTTGAACCCGGGAGGCAGATGTTGCAGTGAGCCGAGATCAGATCGTGTCATTGCATTCCAGCCTGGACAACAAAAACGTAACTTCGTCTCAAAAAAAAAAAAAAAAAAATTAATACTCAGCAATAGGGTCCTAAAACCCAAATGCACTTTTTCTAATAACCACTTTTTACTTTTTCTAATATACTTTGTTTTAGAAGCTATCTCAGAACATACAGTTAACTACTCATATGACATCACTCAATTGATCTGTGATGAAATTATGTAAGATCAAGTAACTCTGAAAACAAAAATGGTTTTGTGATACCCTGTTCTCTATCCAGCTATGAAGATTAGAGAATGTGACTTTCTGCACACCAGCCATTGCATGGAATCTCTTCTGCATATAATAACTATTTGATATGGGAAGAATATCCTTTTCTGATTTTTAGGGCAACCAATTTGCTATATATAGATTTCAGTTAAATGCTGTGGAATACGTTAAACAAATTAAGAGTGTAGCAGCTCCAGGAAAAAATGTGAACTCTCAGGAATGGAGATTTCTGATTTGGGAGTCTCAGAGGGCAAGTTAAGGGGTGATGTTTGAGCTGCTCTCCAGCCTGAGCAGTCACGTTAGCCACTCATTATAAAGACAGACCTGAGCATTGGCAGAAACAAAAGGGAGAAAAGTTTTCCGTCTTCTTCGTCTGTTCATTTTCTCTACCTGAGAAGAGGTTCTACCTCCTCACCTACTTTCTACATATCAAATGTTGCTAATTTAGATTCATTATTGGTGCTTTTTAATTTCCCCCCTGTGAATTCCCTTAGCCATTACTCTGTACACTTTAAGCTTTTTATCAACTTTTGTATGGAGGTCAGTAGCTTCACACTGCCTCCCAGCAAAACATTTCAAATGTCAAATAATAGAAGCAGAATTAAGTTGAAGGTAGCTAGGTTTTTACAGGATCTTTGAGCTCAGAACTCAAGGTTGGTATATGGACTGAAAAGTTAAAAACAGGGACAGAATAAAAGCCATAACAATTTTTTTTCTACCCTGTGATTTGCCAGCCTTTCTGAGTTCACTATCTATTCCCTGTTGCCAGACGTGTCCTAATTTTTTATTACGGAAGTATCTATGACAAGTATAGACATGTAGAGTTATCTTCCATTATTTTTGAGCACTGGATTTTCCTTCAAGGAGCTTACAAACCAGTTCAATGGTGGAGGTGCTGCAGGAGCTTGTATGGAAATACAAATCCAACTCAGGAGTAAAAAATGATTTCTTGGAAGAGATAGCATAATTAGAAATTTTGAAAGAAGATAAGGCCAAAATTAAAGAGAAGTTTATTCTAGGCACAGGACTCACAAGGCAGGAGGATATATGATGAATGAAATATTTTAGGGAGAAACGTATGGTGGTAAATGGAATTTTTTAGAGAGAAATGTATGGAGAAATTTATTAAAGGTCACTATGTATTATGCTAATGGGTTTGAATATTGTTTTGAATATAGTGAGCAAGCTTGGGAGAATGTTAGGCAAAGGTGAATATATCACATGTGGAATTCCCAAATTTTTTCTGGGATTAAAGTGGAAGGTGTATTGCAAGTGAGAAAAAGGTAAGAATATCAAGAGAGAAGCCAGTTAGTAATACTCATGGACATTGAAGCGTAGATTTGATTGACACTAAGGGCTGTTCCTTTTCAATGCCATAAAAGGTTCTTCATGAAATGGTTTTCCCATTTCCCAAAATGTCCCCCAGAATGTCTCTTCATTGTATCTGATCCAAGTCCAAATGACGCAAACTGCCTCCCAGGAAAATTAGAATTTTTTTTATATTTGAATTACCCTGTAAAGTACCTGTAGAAACATTTTCCCTGTTAAATTAATTCAGCCTAGATGTACTGACCACCTGTGTAGGCAAGATTGTGTTAAGATTTGTAGTAAAAAAGAAAAAAAAATCATAAGCTGTGATAGGACACAGTGCCTGCTTGCACTTATAAGTCTTAAAATATAAGAAAGGGATGTGAGGCACATGGAAAGCAAGTTTCATATGTATAGAACAGATTTAAGAAGAAAATTCAGAAGAGAAGTGATCTCTACCAAGGAATCCATCCTAGATGCTCTGTTTTAACATTACTTAAAACGTAAACCAGATATCAAGAAGTAAAGAAAATCAGGTGTTCTATAAACAGACAGAAACAAAAATATGCAGAAGAAAACAAAGTACTGGTAGAAAAATTAATGGATTAGGTATAGAGTTGTGATGCCTTACAACTCATTTCCTTCTGAAAAACTACACAAAGATCTATGTGTCCTACAAAAGCCGATATATTCTGCCATATATCCAATGATATACCCGTGAGGTCAAATTTAAATTTGCAGAAGTATGTGGGAGTGACCATTTAAAACTCAGGCTAACCACATCATTTTGTTCCATAGATTTCGGATGGAATCATTTTTTCTTTTAAATTAGCATTTTCCCTCTAGCCAAGACAGTACCTACACAGTAGTAAAAAACACTTAATTAAGGAGAAGAAAGTGCTAGCTCACGCTACCCACATGTCTGTCTAGGCTTCCACAGCAGGGAGTTATTCGACTGTCCTAAACTAAACAGCCTCACTATGTCAACAGCCTTAGTCTGTCAATTTATGCATTTATGCACTTTCACAAACATCCCTGTTTTGGGTTAGGAAATGAGCACTTCAAGGTCATCTAGAGGTGACCGGCTGTACAGATCACCTATAACTCCAGTTATACAGGTTAATGCATAAGACGAGAGGACAGAAAAAATATTGTGATTATTTTGACTTCCTTGCCAAAGGACATTTAAGCCCAAGGGAGGAAGAAATTGGGCTTGCACTGTGTTGTTTATATATCATTTAAATTCTTCTCAGGAAAAAAAAAAAAAAAAAAACCATTGAGAAACCAATTTCTTTGCAGCTCATTCATGTTTAAATACTCTGCCAACCATTTATCTCATATTTCATTTAAGGTGAAGTTGAATATCTAAAAGAAAATCACTTCAGCATGGGCCTGATGCTAATTAACATCATTCTGTTTCCTTCCTTTTTTTTCTTTTAGCTAAAGTGATCAGAGGTACTAGGTGCATACCAAGTCAGTCATACACAATAACATCGTTTGTTTTTGAACAACAATTTACTCTAGCTTTAAAAAAGAACATATTGTTAATGGGCTTTGCCAATACTGCTTCAGATGTCATTAGGTTTACATGGGTAATGGCAACATGGATAATGGCAGAGTATATTTGGATTAAAATAGCAAATCGAGTGTGTATCATTGTTTCTCTACATCCATGTTTCTAACTTAATTTTTTTCCTTTACTATAACAACAAATTAACAATGCATTAATTTAAACGTTCAATTTAAAACCAGCCTTGGAGTTAAGGCACTTAAATTGGTAAAAGCAAAGATAACAGCAGGCTAAAAGCTTTGTGTAAATTGAAAAGCTATCAACCCAATTTAAGTAATTTTGGTTCCACCATGATTTGTCTTCCTATTCTAAAAAAAGACTTACCTAATTTATTGCAGATTTGGAAAGTTTGATGGTTTTCTTATGATGTTATGAGAAGGCTTGGGGAAGTTCCCAAAGTTTGTTAGCCGTAAGTTTAATATCCCCAAAAGAAAAAAAGATATATTCTTCCTGAATCAGAGACTCAAGTTATGCTTTAACAGTTTTAGATCATTACTTTTATAGGACACTTCAAATATGACTATTTATGTTGTGTTAAGAGGTTTATAAAAATTATATAATGTACAAATATATATGATAAGTAAATTTATTATAAGAACAAAGCCTTTTATATAAATAATATATTCTTAGTAGTACACAAAGTGTGGAAACTCCTTAGTTTTAGGTGCATTTTTTTAAATCAAAACTGAATGAGAGGAAAATCAGTTGGTAAAAATCGCTTAACCTGAAATGACTTCTCTCACACTTCAACTCAAACTCCTATTAAATAAATGCTCTAAAACCTGATGCCTACTCTACACACCATTAAAGTAGTTAATTATAGTCTCCCAGCTCCATAGTCCTGAGAACACAGACAGCTCTCTTAAGTTATATTAAAATAAATAAATACTAACCAGAGAGCCAAGCTAATTTAGAGCTACGTTATAGTAGTTTAACTTGAACCTTAAAGATTGCTTAGTTAAAATCTCTCCCAGCATAGAAGAAGCTAGGCTTTCTGGCTTTGGGATGAGTGTTCTTTTCACTCCTTATAGTACTAGCATTTTTTTCCTCTTTCTTTTATGTCTCTGTCTTACTGTTTTGACTATATAACCACTCTATTTCCCATATGTATCCTCCACCTCAAACACTTGATTTTGTTACCCCTCCCTATGAAAATGTCCTCTTAGGAAAAGAATACATACCCTTTATTTCTATAAAAATACCACATCCTAGTTTTTCTTCTGAAATAACTGCTTAAGAGAAAAATTAAAGGAGAGTTCTGATTACCAGTAAGACAGAGTAAGTAGCTGAATGTTTTGAAAAAAAAAAAATAGGTGGATTGAGAATGAAGACCAGAAATCAATGTGTCACCAAATGGACAATGTGTTTCCTCTCCCCTCTCTCCTCTATTATACTCTGGGTAGAAGTAACACCTGAAAATGGACAGTAGGGCACAGAGAGGGCCCTAAGAGAAGCCCTCTAGTTTTGGCTTGAAGAGCAGAAAAGGAAACTTCCATTCTCAAAACTTTTAAAAAAGACAAATAAGTTGAACTACTCTCTGGTTTTAAGACTTACTATTAAACTTCAGTAATTGAGATAGCGTGGTTTGGCAAAAGGCTATACTCATAGATCAATGGAACATAATTGAGTTCAGAAATAGTCTGATAGAAATATGGTCAATTTATTTTTGACAAAGTTGCAGAAGCATCAATGTAAACAGAATAATTTTTTTAGGCATTTGGCCTAAAAAATTGGACATCCTTGGCCGGGCACAGTGGCTCACTCCTGTAATCCCAGCACTTTGGGAGGCCAAGGCAGGCAGATCACAAGGTCAGGAGATTGAGACCATCCTGGCTAACATGGTGAAACCCCATCTCTAATAAAAAACATAAAAAATTAGCCAGGCGTGGGGGCGGGCACATGTAGTCCCAGCTACTCGGGAGGCTGAGGCAGGAGAATGGTGTGAACCCTGGAGGCGGAGCTTGCAGTGAACCTAGATTGCACCACTGCACTCCAGCCTAGGCAACAGAGCGAGACTTTGTCTCAAAAAAAAAAAAAAAAAAAGTATTGGACATCTTTGTGCAAATAAAAGAACCATGACTTAGAAATTATTAACCAATAACAATTGGACATCCTTGTGCAAAATAAAATAACCATGACTTAGAAATTATTAACCAATTTGTTTTTATATGAATATTAAATACTATGGCTTATATATCTAAATACAAACCATAAAACTATAAAACTTTTAGAAGAGAATCTTTGTGACCTAGGGTTAGGCAAATAATTTTTAAATACTATTCCTAAAGTACAATCTATGAAAGAATAAATTGAAAAAATTGGACATCAGTAAAATTAAGAACATTTGTTCTGTTAAAGACAGGATTAAACTTATGAAAAGATAACCCATGGCTTGTGATAAAACGTGGACAAATCACATCTGCAACAAAATTTTTTTTTTTTTTTTTTTTTTTTTTT
>NC_045446.1:88560730-88590336 GCF_002776525.5 Piliocolobus tephrosceles
TTTTTTTGTATTTTTTAGTAGAGACGGGGTTTCACCATGTTAGCCAGGATGGTCTCGATCTCCTGACCTCGTGATCCGCCCGTCTCGGCCTCCCAAAGTGCTGGGATTACAGGCTTGAGCCACCGCGCCCGGCCAACAAAATTATTTCTATCCCAAGAGTGTAAACAATTCTGAAAACTCAACTGTTAGAAAACAAACAGTTTCAAATTAGACACAAGGCTCGGACATGCCACCAAAACAGATACAAGGTTAGCAAATAGCAACATGAAAAGACATTAGCCATTAAAAATACAAATTGAAACCGTGATGAGATATCACTGCATACTTATTTGATGGGCTAAAATATAAAATGCTAGCAATATGAAGTTCCAAGTATATGAAGACATTGGAACTCTTTCAAATTCCTTCTGCAAAAACAAAATAGTATTCACTCTAGAAAACAGTTTTACCATTTCTAATCGAGTTAACTATACATTATGTGTCCTAGTAATCCCACTCCTAAGTATTTACTCTAGAGAAACACAAATTTATATTCACACAAAAACCTACAGCAATGTTTGTTATAGCTCTATTCATAATCCCTACAACTGGAAACAGCTGAAATATCTTCAACGGGTAAGGGAACTCAACAAATTATGGTACCTACATGCAATGGAGTGCTACTCAGTAATTGAAAGGAACACACTATTGATGCATACAGTAAGTTAACATGAACTGTAAAGGCTGTCTGCTGAATGAAAGAAGCCAGTCTTAAAGGGTTTCATGTCATATGATTTCATTGATAAAGCAATCTTGAAAGAACAAAATGATTGGTGATAGAGCACAGATCAGCAGATGTCAGGGTAAGGGTTAGGAAAATGTGTACCTAAAATGAGATAGTATGAGGGAGCTTTGGGATGATGGAGCTTCTCCATTCTAATTGTAGTGATTGTAGTGGTCATTACATGAATCCCTATATGTGTTAAAATACATCCAGCTGAATCATTAAACAGTATCAATTTTACTGTATGATAACTTAAAATATGGGAAAAATTTGAATGAGAGGATCACGTTCCAAAATAGTAAAAGGTGACTTAGATATGTTAAATTAATGCAATTTTCAAGGCCAAAATGTAACATACCAAGTCATTAATAAAATTTAAGTTAATGTGACTTGTTCAAAAAAGATTGGCATCAAATAAAAAAGGTCCCAAGGTTTTGAACTGAATGCATATGGTAATGATAATTATAGATTGTTAAGCTTGATATTGATGCTCAGTGTAATTTGAGGAGCAAAATTAAAGAGCAATCAGATTGCAAATTATTACAAAATGCATTTTCAGTTGATGCTTTTATTTAAATATATGTCATATCAGAATATTTTAAATTCATTTTTTGATCAGATTTCTAGGCTAATAGATCTGAGAAATGTAGTAGACAAAGTATATGCATTTAATGTTCATTAATAGAAGTGACCCTGTGAGAAATTTACAGTATTCTATTAAGTACAGAAATTCCTAGATTATTAGATCCTGTCTCAACACCACATTTTTGACAGAATAAGTAATGCCAAGTATTCATTTAGAGTAATGACTTCAGAAAGTTATCAAGTAATTTTAAAAACTGATAGCAATAAACAATTCAAGTATTGTTGTCAGAAGTAAATCTGCTACCAGATGTAAAGTGTAAGTATTTTATAGCTACTGTGGTCTGAATGCTGTGTTCATACACTGAAATCCTGATCCCTAATGTGATCTCATTAGGAGTTGGGGCCCTTTGGAAGGTGATTAAGCCATGAGGAAGAAGCCTTCATGAATAGTATTAGTTCCCTTATAAAATAGGCCCTAGAGAGCTTGTTTACTCCATCCACCATGTGAATACACAGCAGGAGGGTGTCATTTATGAACCAGAAAATGATTCTCACCAGGCGCCAAATCTTCTGGTGCCTTCATCTTGGACTTTCCAGACTCCAGAACTGTGAGAAATACATTTCTGTTGTTTATAAGCTACCCAGTTTATGATATTTTGTTGTAGCAACATTTTGAGAAATGTTTAAAGAGTTGCTTTAGGTTATACTTAATTTACTGAGCTAGACTAAAGCCTAATTTCAGTGTACTTTCTGTTAAGTCATGCTTACATATAGTGATTAAAAAACAGGTATATTTAAACTAGAAGGTGGAAATATGATTCATAGGGAGAATCCGGGGCATGAAAGCTGTTTTAAGATATTTGCAGAGACTGAACATCTAAAAAAAGATGTAGTCAGCTGAGTAGTGATTCCTTCAAAGAATAATTATTAAGTACCTTCAGGTACTAGACTTGTGGGAGACACTAGGAACGAAATAATAAATAAGATAGCTGCCAATTCCCTAGGTGCAGAAATAGGCAAAAGAAAAGTAATTTTTCTGGAAGAGTTTTATTATTGATATCAAGGTTTACCTCTAAAAAACTGATTATACAATAATAAATGTATTTACCTTTTCAAGTTACTAGATTACCTATATGATCTACTAGAAATTTAAGTTCAAAGGAAATAACATATAGTCTAGCTCATTCCTTTTGAAGATGAGAAAAATCATGTTGTGTAATTTTAAATCTTATGCTGTCTGTGAAAGAGAATGATCACTCAAGTTGCAATTCAGCTAGAATAAAAATTGAAGTCTTCTCCTTCATATGTATTAATAATTTCAGCATATACCTCTAAGGGACTTATTGTTTGTTAATCTTAGTTAAGTACTATGGAGATGATCCGAAAGACTTAAATAAAATGAAGCATTTAATATAAGTTACCTAGCATAGCCTTTAATGAAACAAAAAGTTGTCAATAGTCATGTGCCCCTTTGGTCAAAGATAGACCACATATACAATGGTAGTCCCCTAAAATTATAAGATTGCATTTTTACTAGACCTTTGCTGCATAGACATGTTTAGATACTCACTTACCATTGTGTTATAATTATCTTCAATATTCCAAACAGGAATATACTGTACAGGTTTGTGGCCTAGGAGCAATAGACTACACCATATGGCCTAGGTGTGTAGTAGGCTATGCCATCTAGGCTTGTGTAAGCATGCTCTGTGATGTCTGCAAAATGACAACATTACCTAACGACACATTTCGCAGAATTTATCCCCATTGCCAAGAATCACATGACTGCATACTGAACTGGCTATTACCATTCTTATTATTTATTTTAAGAAAGTGAGAGGCAAACTTAAAACCACTACAAATAAATATTCAGAAATCCTGTATTATCTTTGAATTTTTGTAATATACTGAGGTAATAAAAAAATGCGAGATTATGAGCCCAAATGATCAATAAATTGACAACTCAGAATTAAAATAATTAAAGTAATACTGGTCTTCAAAAAAACTCCTTTGAAAATATGAAGGCCCTTGAACTAGGAAAAAAGAAAGAGCATTTGCATAATTTGAGGAAGTATGTTGATTTATTACATTTCTGGAGCATTCCTGGAACTTTCCCAAGAGTCTAGATAATGACACCAATTGCTTCTCCTCTCCATCAAGGCACACTCCATAAACTTCATGGATAATATGTCTGCCCAAGGTCTAAATATCTGGAGTTAAGCTTACATTTTGCTATTATTCATATAGCTCTAAGGCTGCTTTAAGTTAACTGTGATAAACTGTCCATTTTAGTGAATAATCTGAACAGTAGTCTCAGCAGCATTGGGTGCAAATTTATTCAAATTGACACTAAGGAAGTCATAGATCTCTGATTTGAAACACACTGTAGTATTTTTTGTGTGCCAAGAAAGTTAAAGAAGATAAAGATTTGTCTAGCAAGCAGCATGAATGCAAAAATCAACAGCAAAGCAGCAATTTATGAGCTGCGCTTGCATGATGTAGGATGGGTATATCTAAATTTTCAGAAGACTGGTTTCTTGTAATAGATTTTAAGTAATCTGAGAATCGATGGCCCATAAAAGGAAATGAAATGAGGAGAAAAAAACTTTCAGGAGACAGGGAAAGCAGTATAATACCAAATGAAATAAGGAAAACTGACAGCAATTACTTGAGAAGAGCAACATTGTCAACAATGACACATGAATTACGTCAATAATCACTGCAGCCCTTGGAATCGGTTTTTACTATTATCTCCATTTTATAGAGGAAGGTACTTAGGAAGTAAAGTAATTTGCCCAAGTTACAGATTTAGCAAATTATAGAGTTAGAGTTTGAGCCAGTCATCTTTCTGGAATAAGAATCATTTGATGAAAACATCGTGTCACCCCCTTTATTAAAGGTTAATTGGACAGCCAGCTCCAGAAAGTGCCCCTGATAAATGGAGATTCTTGTTTTGGAATATAGAGAAAGAGATATTGCTGTGTACTGTCTTTTTAGTTTACAAAGATAAAATTAAATGCTGTTGTTTATTAACTGAGGAACATCTACGTTTTAGCAGTCTCCTGCTCTCATCATTTATGTTAAGCCCTAAGGTAGCAGGGAGAACTATTGGCTCAATGAGAAAACAAGAAAAACACTTCCAACATGGAGTTAGTTCAGACGACTGCTTTGATTGCAGTAGACACTGGGATCCAAAAGCAAAATGTAATAATTCATATGTTTCAGGGAAACATAAAATAAAAATGATAATGCTACTTTGTATCTTGGAGTAATGGATTGTGTTGACAGTGTTTATTTGATATCAAGCACCAAAGCAAAAATAAAAACAAAAGAACAACAAAAGGGGCATGGCAGAGGAAGGCACTTATGAAGTAATTGTTAAAAGCATCACAAATTAGGATCCTCTAACAAAACAAATACAGGTCAAAACCATATAGGTTATCTTTTTACCAACTGTATAAAAGGAAGGCTCTCACCCAATAATAAAAGACCTCTATTATTTGGTTATGATTTTCCACTGAATTCAGGTTTCATTAGACCTTCATTCTAATTCATATTGGGCTAAGCATACTTATTTGCCCTTTACCTTAATTTTGTTTTTTCCTCTTTTGTCTTTTCCCTCCCTTCCCCGTCACCTACCCACACACCTGAATACATGCTTACATTATATAATCTGCTTCTTCCAGTGCTTGTATTGGGGATGTTCCTTTCATCCAGTTTGGATGTTCACTTCTCTCCCTTTCTAACTATTTCTAATGCTCTCACACTTCCCAATATACCTATACACTTATGTCTTCAAAAAAGACTTTCTGAATTGATCTGAAAGAATTAAGTTAATAATTTTATACCTATTCTATTAAAGGGTTATAACGAAGAGATAAACTAGGCCAATTAGATATAGTACATTTTTTCTGCTTTCATTAGACTTTCAACTTGAGAAAATTTACATATCAGGGTACCAGTTCACACATGTAAACACACACACATAAACACACATTCACAGGTTTATAACACACACACACACACAAATGTCAAACAGACACAGACACAAGCACATTCAAACTAGAGACAAGTAGTCTATGTTAGTACATAGTTTGTTGTTTTTAAAGCAAGACCCAATTAACTGTTAAGTGTGAAAAATGTTTCATTAATATTTTAACCCAACCAACAGTTATTGAGATTCTGGGAAACCAGTAGTGAAACAAACATGGAAGTTTATCCTTCAAGGAACTGGTAACAGAAGACTTGTTTAAAACAACAAGCACAATTAATTTTTGGTGGAAGTTAAAATAGTGATTACCTCTGGGAGTTAAGGAGTAACTGTGCAAACTGGATGTATTATGTATCTTGACATTGACGGTGATTGTGTGCGTGTAAATGTAATAGTTTTATGTACTTATGATAAGTGAATGTTATGTAGATTATTCTTAAAACATGTTTTAAGGATTCATAGAGTATGCATACTATCAGGTATTAATCCCCAAAAATATCCAAGTAGTTTACACATTTGGCCTAACTCTCTTGATTTTCTTGAAACATATATCTTGCCCTCTTTTTTTTTTTTTCTTTTTTTGGAGATGGAGTCTCGCTGTGTCACCCATGTTGGAGTTCAGTCACACGATCTCGGCTCACTGAAACCTCCATCTCCCTGGCTCAAGCGATTCTTCTGCCTCAGCCTCCCGAGTAGGTGGGACTACAGGCATGCACCACCATGCCCGGCTAATTTTTGCATTTTTAGTGGAGATGGGGTTTCACAGTATCAGCCAGGCTGGTCTCAAACTTCTGACCTCGTGATCCTCCTGCCTCAGCCTCCCAAAGTGTTGGGACTAGTTCCAGCACTTTGGGAGGCTGAGGAGGGCGGATCACCTGAGTTACTGGATTGATAGTATCTATTATTTTGGTTAAAATTTATGTATAGATATCAAAATATTTATTGCTTGTTTCTACTTATTTGTAGTCCTTATTTCATAATCATATTAATCTGAATTTTCTGTTATTTAATTAATTATTTAATGAGCATTTAACTGCTTAACACATTATCTAATACAATTATTTTTCAAAGTTTCCCTCTTATGTCCAAATCAGACATCAGTAATTTCTCACTCGTTTTATTGAAATGCTCCAAAACGTCTTTCCAAATTGCACTTAAAATGGCTTATCAACAAGCTTAATGAATAATGCACTTCTATTAAGAACAAATAAATAGTACTTTTTATAACTGGATATGCTACATGATCAAGTATATTTATCAAAGGTGGAAATTTCCATTTTCATATCGTCAATTAATATTAACTCTACTGCTTACAATTTTACACGTCTGAAGACAGACAGAATTTCCATAGACTGTCTTCCAGGGCCATGCGTTTCAAATACTTTATTCTTTTATCCCCCACAAATTCCAAAGAGTATGTTTGAATCATACATCTGGCTTTGCATTTCTCCATCTTGATGCTGATTGAATCAGCCAAGTGGGAAGTACATGTAATCCTAGAAGCCATTCTAATACCGAGATGAGTAGGAATAACTTAATTATACAGGAAACTGACAGCGAAGCAAGAGAATATATTCTATACAATTTAAACTAAATATTTCAGCAAGTGAACTTCCCCATAGCTAGATCATAAAAATGCCTGCAGCCACTTGATGTTACCCAACATGTTTGATAAAATGAAAGTCAGAATAGAAAGAAGCAGCAGTCTTAACTGAGTGTGATTAAAATATCTCACTTTTTAAAAATTTTACAAAAACATATGGTTTGGGGAACAAATTTCTAGGTCCTTTCATAAGACATCAAAAGAAGCCCCTTTTTTCAGTATTTCTGAAGCTTCAGTTTCACTAGTTTCATGGTTAATTTGCCTGTGAATGTAAAACAGACACAATGAAACCATTTACCTCTTTTCTGTTAATCTCTAGATTTATGTTAATTTACATTTTGACTGTTCCTTTACACTTGCATACCAAACCCAACCATGTGTCAGTCATGCACATTTTATAACTGAAACGTGTTTTAAATTGATACCTATCTTCTGTTTTCTTCCAGTTATCACTATGCTGATCTGAGACATCTGATTATTACCGATTTTATTATTTCTTTTCTTTTTTTTTTTTTTTTTTGAAATGGAGTCTCACTCTCTCACCCAGGCTGAAGTGCAGTGTTGTGATCTCACCTCATTGCAACCTCTGCCTCGCAGGTTCAAGCAATTCTCCTGCCTCAGCCTCCCCAGTAGCTGGGACTACAGGTGTGCACCACCACGCCTGCCTAATTTTTGTATTTTTAATAGAGACGGGGTTTCACCATGTTGGCCAGGATAGTCTCAAGCCCTTGACCTCGTGATCCACCTGCCTTGACCTCCCAAAGTGCTGGGATTACAGGCATGAGCCACCGCACCCAGCTGCAACTCCTATTCCTTCTCTGCCCAATTTTGTTTCATCACATTGAGCTTCCAAAAGAGCAATGTAGATATTTCTTCCTTGCTCATTGTGCTTTAATGCTCTTCATTGTCTGCTAAATTAGGTAAACTTCTGAGCCAGAATTCAAGACCCTCTTTAATTAGGTTTTATTCTATCTTTGCAAAATAAGTAATCAAAAATAATAGGTATTTCTAAAACTATATGCAGTTTATACTTTCCTGGAGACCAGAGATTGTTATTTACTTAGTGGATCTTTAATGATTAGCATAGTGCTTTACATATTCTGTTTTATTGTTGTAGGTGTTGAATTGAAGTAACAGTATAGGGGAGAAAAAATAATTATTTACCCCTTGTGAGTTCTAAATTGGAACAAAAAAAAGAACAGTAAATTTTTAGAGAAGTGACATGACAAAGAAAAAGGACTGTGAATCTCTCTGGGGGCAACAGATTGTGACAGCTAAATGGCAGATAAAGGCTTGTTAGTGAACCTTGTTAACGTAGATTCCTCTGGTGTCATCTTCAGGCCCATGGGGGTCTAAAGTTGCCTTGAGTGGTTAACCTTTTTCTTCCTTGTAGGAGGCAGGCTAGTGATACCTTTTGTCTGTGTGAGTTTATGTCTTGATATTAGGCAAATGAAGGTCAGAGAGCTTTCTTGCATCTGCTTTTTCTTAATTCCTTTCAGCTCAAAACCATCTTCATGCAAAAGAGGCATATTTCGGGGGTGGCGTGTTGTGGCCTCCTACACTAGCAATGTACTGAATTGATATATTGACAATAAATTTTCAAAAGCTATGTCTCCCTGAAAATTGTATTTTATATCACCCAAGTGTCTAGACATTTGCAGGTAAAAAATATGCTAATCCCAGTTCAAAAGTGATGAACCTGTATCAGTGATCATTTAAGAACATCAAAAAGTGTTCAGACCTTATACATAATTGTATCTTACTCAGGGAATACCTCAGAAAATAATTAATGTTCAATACAAATATTACTTTTGGAAATATTATAAATGATTTGGCTTCCATCGTTATATCTTGATGATTCTCTTTATTTATATTCTATTTGCCCTGATTCACCTCTCCGTAGTTACAATCCCTCCATTTAAAGGAATCATTCAATATTTTCTAGAATAATGCCAAAACAGCATATATCGCTATCATCAGTTTCTTCCATGGCTAATACATGTCATTCATTATTGTCATAGTAGTCTTTCATAAATAATCCTTTATTGTCCATGCTCAAAAGTGTTTAAAACCTTCTATTGTAAATAGGTTCAAAGACGTATCTGTAATACAGATTTCTATGCTTATTTCTTGAGATTCTGATTCAGTAGGCCTCAAATAGAACCAAAATGATAAATATATTAATGTGTTTCCCAGGTGTTTTCTATTATTAGGTGTTTGAGTACCACTGCATCCTATGTCAGGTTCAGATAATGTATAACATGTTATAACACATATTGAGTAGCCCTTATCTAAAATACTTGGGACCAGAAATGTTTTGAATTTTGAGTTATTTTGGATTTTTGAAATATTTGCATATACATGAAATATGTTGGGCATCAGACCCCACTCTAAACAAAAAAAATTTATGCTTTGTATTTCTCTTATACATATAGCCTAAAGGTAATTGTATATAATATTATTAATAATTGTGTGTATTAGGCCAGATGTGGTGGCTCATGCCTGTAATCACAGCACTTTGGGAGGCCGAGGCAGGTGGATCACTTGAGGTCAGGAGTTCAAGACCAGCCTGGACAACATGGTGAAACCCCGTCTATACTAAAAAAACAAAACTTGGCCAAACATGGTGGCAAGTACCTGTAATCCCAGTTACTTGGGAGGCTAAGGCAGGAGAATTGCTTGAGCCCAGGAGGTGGAGGTTGCAGTAAGTCAAGATTGAGCCACTGCATTCCAGCCCGGGAGACAGAGCAAGATTCTGTCTAAAAATAAAATAAAATAAAATGAAGTGAAATGAAATGAAATAAATAATTCTGTGCATTAAACAAAGTTTGTATACATTGAGCCATCAGAAGGCAAAGGTGTCAGTCATCTCAGTCACTCATTAGGGCAAACTGGTTTTTTTGACATCACCATCATCCCTAATTCTGAATGTATATGCTATTGATAAGCAATTACTTTCTTACACTTAGTCACACATGAGTACTTAATTTAAAAAAATATGACTTGCCATTCATACAGTAAAAAAAATGTGTTCAGATTACTGTGGTATCATGTCAGCACTTTTACACTTTTGGAGATATATATTTAAATAAATATATATTATATACATATGTATATGCATACATAATATTTAAAAATATATATTAAATTTGGGAGACCAAGGTGGGTGGATTGCTTGAGCTCAGGAGTTCAAGACCAGCCTGGGCAACATGGCGAAACCCCATCTCTACAAAAAAAAATACATAAATCAGTTGGGTATGGCGGCATGTGTCTTTAGTTCCAGCTACTTGGGAGGATTGCCTGAGCCCAGAAGGTGGATGGCTTGAACCTGGGAGGAAGAGAGTGCAGTGAGCCGAGATCATGCCACTGCCCTCCAGCCTGGGTGACAGAGTCAGACCCTGTCTCAAAAATAAATAAATTAACAAACAAATAATAAGTAAATAAAATAAAATATGATATATTTATATACCTATACTACATCTACCTATCCATCCATCAATAATCTATTATTCTATGTATGCATATCTATCTATCTTCAAATATATACCAGAAATTGCACCACCTTCAGTGGCGCCTAACTGTGGATTTTATTAAGGACCATTGTGCTGGCATGCAGTGAGCCTTTTTTTTTTTTTTTTCTTGAGGTGGAGTCTGCTCTGTCACCCAGACTGGAGGGCAGTGGTTCGATCTCGGTTCACTGCAACCTCTGCCTCCCGGGTTCGAGAGATTCTTCTGCCTCAACCTCCTGAGTAGCTTGGATAACAGGTGCCTGCCACCATGCCCAATGAATTTTTGTATTTTTAGTAGTGATGGAGTTTCATCGTGTTGGTCAGGCTGGTGTCGATCTCCTGACCTCATGATCTGCACTTCTCGGCCTCCCAAAATGCTGGGGTTACAGGTGAGCCACCGCTCGCAGCCGCAGTGAGCCTTTTCGATCTGGAGATTTGTATCTCTCAAGAATTGGAAATTGTCTTACATTACCTTATTATTTATATAATAATCTGTGAGCATGTATTTTGCATGATATTTCTTATGTTTCTTTCTAAAATTCTTACCTCTCTGCTATAATCAGATTGTATAAACTCTATTTTCCAAGGGAATTATTCATCTTAAGTAGGTGTAAAAATCATTTGAATTTCGTTTTTGAATTAGTCTCATTCTTTTTTTCCTCCAGGTAACACATTTTTGAGGTTATTTTACATGTTTTTCTAAACTGAGTTTTATAAAATTATTTCAGAGAAAAGAAATACACTAATTTGACAAAGCAATTTAGTAACCAGCAGGAAGCATTTCTGTACTTACTTAATATACACAGATTTTAATTGTATAGTTTTTAAGTAGAGTCATTTGATTGAAAACACCTCTGATTAATAGTGATTTTTAAAAATTTCTGCCCTTTCAAACATACTTCAAATGATACATATCTAGTAGTTAATAGTATCTTCTAAAGCACTATTCAAAATCACATTTGGTGTGAGATGTTTATTTTATTTTCATTTTAAATATGAATTTTCCTTTAAAAATATATGGCTCCTTGAGTTTTATCTTTCATGTTTTTTTTCTAGATTGCCATCGTTGAATTATAATGCCATAGAACCATCTAAATGCCTGTTACTTTTCCATTTATTCAAAATCTATTCATTGCTTAGTCATTATTTGCTAGATACTGAACTAAGTGCTCAGGAAACAGAAATGAAATATATAAATCTTACTCTTTAGAAGTTCTCTACCTAGCAATAAAATGAGGTGTTACTGCCAATTTTAATATGGTGTGATAAATGGTATAAAATACATACAGCCCAAATGACTGAAATGTGGGAATAGTCATGTAATTTTGTATTGTAAATCTATACTGAGGCCTGAAAGTTAGTTTGGAAAAAAATATTTGGGGGCGTAATAATGCATACACTGCTACATTCTTCAGTAGTCACCAGTCAGATCTCTGCTTCCATGACTTTGTAGTAAAATTCCTCGTATCTCCATTGGTGTCATCTTTCAGAATTTTTAAAATTAATTTTGTCCTGAAACTTCAAAAATGATATTCCATATTTTTGATAAGAAAATCAGTAAACCCTTGCAATCTAAGGAGCCACAATTTGGAAAATGTATTATTTCTTTGACAATCACCTCATATGCATTTTCTCTGTCCTCTGTTTCTAAAAGCTCTATTAATGATATATATAAACCGGGATTGATTGACCAACCCTGAAAAATGAGGAAAGGGGCTAAGGATTTTTTAAATCTTTATGCTCTAAAAATATTTTTTCTAGTAAGAAGCTAAAATTGGAGAGTGCAATAAAATTTTCACAATTGTGAAAATCACTAAATAAAAGGGAGAGTAAATAAAGAGTATAAAGGCTATTATGCACACAATACCTTACATGTGGTAGGTCATTTAATTCCAACAACAACCTCATAAATTTTACATCACTAAAATTTGCTGGATGGACAATTGTTCCTCAGTTTTAATTCTATGTGTCCAATCTTAAATTGAAAGAAAAATATGGCACTGAAAATCAATTTCTTGTCACTATATCTAGGATTATGTTTGAAATTGAATTTAAATTACTGTATTTGTATTCATTTAACTTAATATTTCCTTCTCCCTCCAACACACACACACATGCACACACACATGCACACATACATACACAATTCACAATTAAGGACTCACATGTATGATCAATGTGCTGAGCACATTAGTTCTACTAATCTACTCATCCTTTAAGTTTCTCTAGGATGTATCCTGTAAGCCCACAGTTCAAACAGGGCCAGCTATATAGTTTGTGCAACCCAGTGCAAAATAAAAATGTGAGCCTCCTTGGTTAAAAAGAAAAATAAAAAAGAGAAAGAAAGAAAATTTAAGTTGGTGACAGCAATGCATCACACCAATCCCAGGACCCATCTAAACACAAAGCTTTGTTTGACTACAACGTCCGCATGTTCATGAAACTGCCTCTATGTCCAAGTTAAGTGTCCCTTTTTGTTCAGCTTATGACACACTGTGTTTTACCTAGCATAGCAAATATTACATTCTATATACTTGTATTAGTTTTCTAGGGCTGCTTTACTAAGATTCAAGAGAAGGGGTGGCTTAAACAATAGAAATTCAATTTCTCATCGTTTTGGAGGCCAGAAGTTCTAGATCAAGGAGTTAGGAGGGTTGGTTTCTTCTGGGACCTCTCTTCTTGACTCATAGATGGCTGTCTTCTCCCATTATCATTTCTCTATCTGGCTGTGTACAAATTTCCAATCCTTTTAAAGGACACCAGTCATATTGGATTAGGGTCCACCTTAATAAAGTCATTTTAACTTAATTACCTCTTTAAACACTCCATCTCTAAATGCAGTCAAATTCTGAGGTACTGGAGGTTAGCATTCCAATGTGTGCCTGCAGCTGATAATGTCCTGTTATGAATAAAGGATCTCTTGGGCATGAAATTGAGCATTTGTTATTCGCTCCAGTAAGTCCAGCATCTATCACATTCCAATAATTATAATAATATCTACTTATAAAATAAATCAATACCGGCATCTTGTTTTTATTGTGCTTTGCTTTATTTTGTTTCACAGATATTGAAGTTTTTACAAATTGAAGGTTTGTGCCAACCCTGCATCAAGCAAGTCTATGGGTGCTATTTTCCTGACAGCATTTGCTCACTTTCTGTCTCTGTGTCATGTTTTGGAAATCCTCTCAATATTTTAAATTTTTATTAGATCTATAATACATTATTATTAGATCTGTTATGTTTATCTGTGATAAGTGATCTTTGATGATACTATTGTAATTGTCTTGGGATGCCATGAACTGCCCCCGTATAAGACAGCAAACTGGCCGGGCGTGGTGGCTCAGCCCCCCACCCCAACCCCCGTAATCCCAGCATTTTGGGAGGCTGAGACGGGTGGATCACGAGGTCAGGAGATCGAGACCATCCTGGCTAACACAGTGAAACTCCGTCTCTACTAAAAAATACAAAAAACTAGCCAGGCGAGGTGGCGGGCGCCTGTAGTCCCAGCTACTCCGGAGGCTGAGGCAGGAGAATGGCATGAACCTGGGAGGCGGAGCTTGCAGTGAGCTGAGATCTGGCCACTGCACTCCAGCCTGGGCGACAGAGCGAGACTCCGTCTCAAAAACAACAAAAAAAGAAAGACAGCAAACTGAATCTATAACCTGGTGTGTTCTGGCTGCTCCACTCACAGGCCATTCCCTTATCTCTCTGCCTCCCCTTGAGCTTCTCTTCCCTGAGATGCGATAATGTTGTCATTAGGCCAATTAATAACACTACAGTGGCCTCTAAGCGTTCAAATGAAAGAGTTGCACATCTCTCACTTACGTCAAAAGCTAGAAATAATAAAACAGTGAGAAAGACGTGACAAAAGCTGAGGTAGGCTGAAAGCAAGGCCTCTTGTGTCAAACAGTTAGCCAGACTGTGAAAGCAAAGCAAAAGTTCTGAAAGGAAATTAAAAGTGCTACTCCAGTGAACACACAAATAATAAAAAGTCAAATAGTCTTATTGTTGATATGGTGAAAATTTTAGTATTCTGGATAGATCAAGCCTGCCACAATATTCCATTTAGCCAAAACCTAATCCAGAGCAAGGCCCTTATTCTCATCAATTCTGTGAAAACTGAGAGAGGTGAGGAAGCTGCAGAAAAATGGTGGAACCAAGCAGAGGTTGCCTCATGAGGTTTAAGGAAAGAAGTTGCTCCTATAACATAAAAGTGCAAAGTGAAACAGGAAGTGCTCATGTAGAAGTTACAGCAAGTTATCCAGAAGATGTAGCTAAGATCATTGATGAAAGTGGCTACACTTATCAGATTTTTCAGTGTAAACAAGACAACCTGTCATTGTAAAAAGATGCTATCCAGGACTTTCATGGCAAGAGAGGGGAAACCAATGTCTGGCTTCAAAGCTTTAAAGGACAGGCTGATTCATTTATTAGGGGCTCATGCATTGGGCGACTTTAACTTGAAGCCAATGCTCATTTACCATTTGAAAATCCTAGGGTGCTTAATAATTGGTCAAGTCTACTCGGTCTGTGCTTTAGAAATGGACAATAAAATCTAGAGGATAACTGTTTGCAGCAGGATTTCTCTAATATTTTAAGCTCACTGTTCAGATCTTTCTCGCAGAAAAAGAAAATTCTTCAAAATATTTCTTCTAATTGACAATGTACTTCATCACCCAAGAGCTCTGATGGAGATTTGCAAGGTGATGAATGTTGTTTTTATGTCTGCTAACATGACATCCACTCTGCAGCTCATAGATCAAGAAGTAATTTTTACTTATTATTTTAAAAAATCCATTTCATAACAGCCTTGCTACTGAGAGGTGAAGCCAGCTAGGCTTCTGGGTCAGATGAGGACTTGGAGAATTTTTATATCTAGGTAAAGGATTGTAAATGCACCAATCAGCACTCTGTAAAAATGCAGGAAACAGTGCTCTATGTCTAGCTAAAGGTTTGTAAACACACCAATCAGCAATCTGTAAAAGCAGACCAATCAGCACTCGGTAAAATGGACCAATCAGCACTCTGTAAAATGGACCAATCAGCAGGACATGGGTGGGGCCAAATAAAGGAATAAAAGCTGGCTACCGGTGCCAGCATCTGCAAGCCGCTGGGTACACTTCCACCCTGTGGAAACTTTGTTGTTTTGCTCTTCACAATAAATCTTTGTGCTGTTCACTCTTTGGGTCTGTACTAACTTTATGAGCTGTAACACTCACTGCGAGGGTTTGTGGCTTCATTCCTGAAGTCAGCCAGACCACAAACCCACCAGGAGGAACAAACAACTCCGGATGCACCACCTTTAAGAGGTGTAATTCTCACTGCGAAGGTCTGCGGCTTTACTCCTGAAGCCAGTGAGACCACGAACCCACCAGAAGGAAGAAACTCCGGACACATCTGAACATCTGTAGGAACAAACTCCAGAACCCACCAGAAGGAATAAATTCTAGACACACTACTATAGATAGTGATTCCTCTAATGGATCTGGGCAAAGTAAATTGAAAACATGGAAAGGATTCATCATTCTAAATGTCACTAAATGTCATTAAGAATATTTTTGACTTATTGTAGGAAGCAAAAACATCAACATTAACAGGAACTTTAAAAAGAAGTTGATTCCAACATTCATGGAGAACTTTGAGGCATTCAAGACTTCAGTAGAAGTAGTCACTGTAGATATGATGGAAATAGTAAGAGAACTAGAATTAGAAATAGAGCCTGAAGATGTAATCAAATTGCTGTAATCTCTTGATAAAATTTGAACAGATTAGGAATTGCCTCTTATAGGTGAGCAAAGAAAGTGGTTTCATGAGATGGAATCTACTAGTGAAGATTCTATGAAAATTATTGATATGACAACAAAGGTTTTAGATTACATAAAATTTCTCAGCAAAGCAGTGGCAGGGTTTGAGAGGTTTAACTCCTCTTTTGAAGTTCTACTGTGGGTAAAATGTTACTACAAAAATCACATACTACAGTTAAATCTTTTGTGAAAGGAGATAGTCACAGCAAACTTCATTGTTTTATTTTAAGAAATTGACGCTGCTACCCCAATGTTCAGCAACCACCACCCTAATCAGTCAGTGACTGTCTACATTAAGGCAAGACCTTCCACCAGCAGAAAGATTATGACTCACTGAAGGCTCAGATGGTCTTTATCATTTTTAAATAGTATTTTTTTATTTAAGGCGTATACTTTGTTTTAAAATATAATGCTATTACACACGTAACATACTATAGTATAAATATAACTTTCATATGCCCTTGGAAACCAAACAATTTGTGGTGTGACTCACTTTATTGCATTGTTAGCTTTAGGCAGTGGTCTGAAACTAAACCTGTGATATCTCGAAGACAAGCCTGTAAAATAATCAGTGCACCTGTATTAGAGATTCTAACGTTCCACTATCAAAGATGTTCCAACTTAGGGCTATTGTTTTTGAGATTGGGGTGAAATTTCTGATTCAGAGAAAAAAAAATTGATGAACTGGTAAATGTGAAATTCAATGAAATTATTAGTCTACTGCCAAAAAAAATTTTTCTTAAACTTCTGTCTTTATGTGGAATGTTAGGTGAAATATAATAATTTGATACTTTCTTAAAATTTTCACATTTTTAAAAAGAGTTTTGATATACTCACATCAAAGAAGAAACATATGGTCTAATGGTGAAGATTTTAAAAATCATTTTAAAGTAGAAATGCTAATTTATGCAGTATTTTACTTTGGGTTAATAAATAATATTTTTACTTTAGAAATAAAGGTGGATTTAATAACTACTCAATTTTAGTTTTAATTTATTACTTATTAGGTACTGCTGCAATATTAAAAACTCACTAGAAAATGTGATTTAATTTTATGCAGTATTGGGTAAAATGTATTACAAAGACTTATCTGCATATAAAATACATGAGGTAACTAAGTTGAAGATACTCATATAAATGGCTGCATCGTCTATGACAAATGGTGTATTCTAATTTGAATGTGGTACACATTTTTTTAAATAATAGATTTTAACTTTTATTGTATTCTGCTAATAAAGTACCTAAACTTACCTAAACTCTATATGGCAGGTGTTATAATTCAAAATCAATTCATAAGCACATAGCCTGAAATTGAAAGTTACCCCTGGAATTGAGGACAAAAACAATGCTTTAAGTAATTTCTGTAGTCTTTAGCAAGTTCACGTTTTTCTGTGCTTTGTTTGATACTTCCCTGGATTATATCTGTGGTTTCAGTTCATCTTTTAATGCCTTCTTTGTAAATTTACCTACACTAAGAAGTCTATGAAGCACAGTACTTTACTGAATCCCATCATTTTTCTCAAATGAGTCAATCCATCTTTCAGATTTGGTCAAAGACCTCTGGGTCTACCTTTTCTTATACCTGTTTGCTTCCTTCAAATAAGCAACTGGAAATGTGTTATTCTGGGGTTTCTACAAACAAATATCTTAAAACAACCTAACAAATAGAACATTTTGAAATTATAGTAGAATAACACTAAAGAACAGGGGAAACGGTCACTAAATATATCAGTGCCAAGTTTGTGGCCCACTCATGAAAAATGTACAGAATTTCAAAGCATCCCTTTGGTTTTAAATTATTCTTTATTCAATTTTATTTTTCAGTCTCGTTTCTCATTGCTTGTTTTATCTGCTTCATGTTTATACTATATTTTGATTGTGCTTTGATAAGCTGTCTTAAGTCCATATTTTGTGTTTTAATATTTTGTGATTGCTGCTGTTGTTGCATGTCATCTTTTAAAAATAATTTCAACTTCTATTTTATATACAGGCGTTACACAGGCAGGTTTGTTACCTGGGTTTATTGTGTGATGCTGAGGTTTAGGGTCTGGGTCCCATCATCCAGGTATTGAGCATACTACCCAATAGGTAGTTTTTCAAACTACAGTCCCCTCCCTCCCTTCCCCCTTTAGTAGTTCACAGTGTTATTGTTCCCATCTTTATGTCCACGAGTACCCAATGTTTAGCTTTCCTTTATAAGTAAAAATATATGGTATCTGGTTTGCTGTTCTTGTATTAGTTATCTTAGGATTATGGTCTCCAGCTGTAACCATGTTGCTGCAAAGGACATGATTTTATTCTTTTTCAAGGCGGTGTAGTATTCCACGGTGCATATATATCACATTTTCTTTATTCGATTCACCATTGATGGTTACCTAAGTTGATTCCATGTCTTTGCCATTGTGAGTAGCAAAGTGATGAGTATATGAATGCAGGTATCTTTTTGACAGAATTATTTATGTACTTTTGGGAAAATCCTAGCACCAGTTTCCCAGCACCATTTGTATTCTGATAAATGGTGCCGGACGTATACACACACATGTGGGGATATACCCAGTAATGGGATTACTGGGTTGAATGGTAACTCTGTTTTAAGTTCTCTGAGACATTGCAAAACTGCTTTCCATAGTGGCTGAACTGATTTACATTCCCACCAACAGTATTTCCTTTTATCCACAGCCTCACCAGTGTCTGTTACTTTTTGACTTTTTACTAATAGCCATTCTCTCTAGTGTAACATGGTATCTCATTATGATTTTGATTTACATTTCTCTGATGAACAGTGATAATGAGCATTTTTTCATATGTTCATTGGCCACTTGAATGCCATTTTTTTGAGAAGTGTCTGTTCATGTCCTTTGCCGTTTTTTAATGAGGTTATTTGATTTGCATATTGATTTGTTTAAGTTTCTTTATAGATTCTGATATTAGGTCTTTGTTGGGTGCATAGTTTGTGAATATTTTCTCTCATCTGTCGATTGTCTGTTCCTTCTATTGACAGCTACTTTTGCTGTGGATAAGCTCCTTTGTTTAATTAAATACTACTTGTGAATTTTTGTCTCTGTAGCAATTGTTTTTGGGAACTTAGCCAAAAATTCTTTGTCAAGGCCAGTGTCAAGAAGAGTTTTACCTAGGATTTCTACTAGGATTTTTACAGTTTGAGATTTTTTCATTTTCATCTACAATCCATCTTCAGTTAATTTTTTATATGGTGAAAGGGGTCCAGTTTCATTCTTCTGTATATGTCTAACCAGTTATCCCAGCATCATTTATTTAATAAGAAGTCTTTTTCTCATTGTTTGCTTTTGTTGACTTTGTCAAAGATCAGATGTCTGTAGGTTCATGGCTTTATTTCTGGGTTCTCTATTATGTTCCATTGGTCTATGAGTCTGTTTCTGTATCAGTACCATGCCATTTTGATTACTGTAGCCTTCTAGTATATTTTGAAGTCAAGTAGTATGATCAGTTAGTGTGATGCCTCTGGCTTTGATGGTTTTTGTTGTTGTTGTTGTTTGCCTAGGATTCCTTGCTTTGGTGATTTGGACTTTAAAAGAATTCTATATGAATTTTAGAATTTTTTTTTCTAATTCTGTGAAAAATGACATTAGTAATTTAATATGATCTATAAATTGTTTTGGGCAGTACAGCCATTTAAATGACATTGCATTTTCCAATTCAAGAGCATGGAATGTTTTTCCATTTACTTGTGTCATCTCTAATTTCATTCAGCAGAGTTTTGTAGTTCTTGTACAGATGTTGCACTTCCTTGGTTAACTGTATCTCTAGGTATTTCAGTTATTTGCAGCTATTGTAAATGAAGTTTTCTTGATTTGACTCTCACCTTGAATGGTATTGGTGCATTGAAGTGCTACTAATTTTTGTACATTCATTTTGTATTCCGAAATGTTACTGAAGTTGTTTTTCAGTTCTAAGAGATTTTTATACGAGTGTTTAGGATTTTTTAGGTATAGAATTATATTGTCAGCAAAGAAAAATAATTTGACTTCTTTCCATACGTGAATGCTGTTTATTTTTTTTTCCCCTTCCCTGATATCTCTGCCTAGGACATCCAGTAATAATTTGAATAGAAGTGGTGAGAGTGGGCATCCTTATCTTGTTCCAGTTCTCAAGGAGAACAGTTCTAGCTTTTGTTTCTTCAGGATGAAATTGGCTCTGTGTTTGTCATAGATGGCTCTTGTTATTTTGAGGTGTGTTCCTTTGATGCCTAGTCTGTTGAGGGTTTTTATCACAGAGGGATTCTGAATTTTATCAAAAGCTTTTTCTACATCTATTGAGATGATCATATGTTTTTTGCTTTGAGTTCTGTTTATGTGTTTATACTGATTTGCATATATTGATGGTCCAGCCTTGCATCTCAGAAATACAGCCTACTTGCTCTTGTATTAACTTTCTGATGTACTGCTAGATTTTGTTTGCTAGGATTTTGCTAAAGATTTTTGTGTCAGTGTTTATCAGGAATATTGGCTGAAGATTCAATATCTCTTTAGTTGTATCTCTCTCAGATTTTGATATCAGACTGTTGCTGGCTTCAGATAATGAGTTGGGGAGGAGCCCCTTCTTGATTTTTTTTGGAATAGTTTCAGTAGGATTGGTATCAGTTCTTCCTTGTACGTCTGGTAGAATTTGGCTGTGAATCTATCTTGTCCAGTACATTTTTTGTTTGGTAGGTTTTTCGCTACTTATTCAATTTCAAAGCTTGTTATTCATTTTTTCAGGTTTTTACATTCTTCCTGGTTCAAACTTGGAAGGTTGTATGTTTCCAGGGATTTATCCATTTCCACTAGTTTTTTCTGATTTGTGTGAATAGAGTTGTTTATAACAGTGTCTGAGGATCTTTTTGTTCTTCTGTGCAATCATTTATAATGTAAATGTTGTCATTTCTAATTGCACTTATTTGGATCTTCACTTTTTCTTTTTTTTCTTTTTCTGTTTTTTTTTTTTTTTTTTTTTCTGTTGATCTAGCCAGTGGTCTATAAATCTTGTTTATTCTTTTGAAGGACCAATTCTTGATTTTTGCTTCTCAATTTTGTTCAGTTCTTTTCTAATTGTAGCTTCCTTCTCTCTCTCTCTCTCTCTCTCTCTCTCTCTGTTTCTCTTTCTTTTTTTTAAATTTGAGATAGGGTCTCACTCTGTGCTTCAGGCTGGACTATAGTGGCATGATCATAGCTCATTGCAGCCTCAAACTCCTTGGCTCAAGTGATCCTTCTGACATAATCTCCCAACTAGCTGAGACTTACAGTTGCCTGCCACCAACGGTGTCTAATTTTTTGACTTTTTTGTGGAGTTAGGTTTTTACTATGTTGCCCAGGTGGGTCTCAAACTCTTGACCTAAGGCAGTCCTCCTGCCTCAGCTTTCCAAAGTGCTGAGATTACAGGCATGAACCGTTGAATCTGGCCTAGTTATTTCTGTTATTCGGCTACATCTAGGAGTTGGTTTGTTCTTTTTTTTCTAGTTCTTCCAGATGCAAAACTAGATTGTTAATTTGAGACCTTTCTAACTTTTTGATGAAGGTGGTTAGTACCATAAACATTCCTCTTAATACTGCTTTAGCTGTATCCCAAAGATTTTGGCAAATTCTTCCCCTATTTTTATGAATTTCAATGAATTTTTTATTTCTGACTTAATTTTGATGTTTACCCATAAGTTAATCAGCAAGTTGTTTAGTTTAAATGTATATGCATAGTTTTAAGAGAGCTTCTTGATATTGATTTATATTTTTATTGTACTGTGGTATGAGAATGTGTTTGATATAATTTTTTTTTTTTTTAATTTGCTGAGACATGCTTTATAGCTGGAGTATGTTCCATGTACAGGTGAGAGTAATATATATTTTGTGGTTGCTGGGTGGAGTATTCTGTTGTTGTCTATTAGGTCCAATTGGTCAAGTGTCAAGTTTAAATCCAGAATTGCCTTGTTAGATGACCTATCTAATTCTCTCAATGGGGTGTTGAAGTCTCCCACTTTCATTATGTGACTGTCTGAGTCTTTTGTAGGTCAGGAAGAACTTGTTTTATAAATATGGGTGGTACAATGTTGGGTGCATATATATTTAGGATAGTTAACTCTATAGTTAGAGGATGTTGAATTGCACCCTCTAACATTATGCAATGCCTTTCTTTGTCCTTCTTAATAGTAGTTGGTTTAAAGTATGTTTTATCTTACATAAGAGTAGTGACTTCTGCTGCTTTTTGTTTTCCATTTGTATCCTTGATCTTTCTCCATCCCTTTACTTTGAGCTTCTGGGTGTTATTACATGAGATGGGTCTGTTAAAGATAGCAGATGGCTCTTGTCTTTTTATCCAGCTTACCATTCAATGTCTTTTAATTGGTGTGTTTAGCTTATTTACATTCAGGGTTAGCCTTGATATGTGAGATTTGGATTCCATAATTGTGTTGTTACTTGGTGATTATGTGGAATGGATTGTGTTGTTATTTTAAAGTGTCTGAGGACTATGTGCTTAAATGTGTTTCATGGTAGCAGGTGTCATTTTTTGATTCCATGTTTAGCACTTCCTTATGAATTTCTCATAAGGCTGGTCTAGAGTTATCAAATTTCCTGCATTTGCTTGTCTGAGAATAATTTTATTTCTCCTTTGCTTATGAAGCTCAATTTGGCAGGATATGAAATTCTTGGTAAAAATTTATTTTATTTAAGGATGCAGGAATTAGGTCTCCAATGTCTTCTGGCCTGTACATTTTCTGTTAAGTCTGCTGCTAGCCTGATGGGGTTTTCCTCTGTAAGTGTATTGATCTTATTCTCTAGTTGCCTTAATTTTTTTTTTTTTTTCACATTAACCTTGGTGAATCTGATCACTATGTGATTTCAAATTCCTTGTCTTGTATAGTATCTAGCCAGGGTTCTCTGTATTTCTTAAATTTTCATGTCAACCTCTCTAGTGAAATGAGGGAAATTTTGTGTGGGCTTTATCCTCAAATATATTTTCCACATTGCTTGCTCTCTCTCCTTCTCTCTCAGGAGTGCCAGTGAGTTTTAATTTTCATCGCTTTACATAATCCCATATTTATGAGATGTTTTGTTCAATTTATTACATTCTTTTCTCTTTATTTTTGCCTGAGCTGATTCAAATAACTTTTCTTTGAGCTGTGTGTTTCTTTCCTCCAATTAGTCTATTCTGCTGTTAATACTTCCAGTTGTAATGTGAGATTCTTGTAGTGAAATTATTGATTCCAGAAGCTCAGTTTGGTTCTTAAAATGGCTATTTTGTCCTTCGCCTCTTGGATCATATTACTGGATTCCTTGGATTCCTTGGATTGGGTTTCAACTTTCTCTGCATCTCAATGAGCTCCTTTTTCATCCAGATTCGAAATTCTGTCAGTCATTTCAGCCATTTAAATCTGGTTAAGTACAATTTTGGGGGTGGGGGTGGGGGTGGAGGGTAGTGGGCTTCTTTGGAAGTAAGGGGACATTCTGGCTTTTCTTGTGATGATCATTTCTCATCTGGCGGGTGCTGGCATTTCTTTAACTGTGGTATAAGGTATGTATAGTCAGTTGGGTTCATTTCCAGATACTTTCAGAGGGCCAAGGCCCTGTAAAAGATCTTTATTTCCCGATCAATCCTTGCTCCTGGTTTCCCAGGTATGTATATTAACATAATGACTTTTTTGGTGTTTTAGTTTGGGATGTGATTTAGTAGATCGTGATTAAGAATAATTGCTGATGGACATGCACTTAGCTGCATGGCTATTTTGTATTTCTTTGTACTTACAGGCATGTTCTGTAGTGTGGGATGGGGAGAGAGATAAGCCAGTCATCAGGTCTGCCCCTGAGCCTTGGGGGAGCACCCTTTGATCACTGGTACTGCGCCTGAATTTGTTTGTTAGATGTTCTGGGCCAAGGGGCTTTCTTAGGCAGAAGCTGGGGCAGGGAGATAGGACACACCACATCCTTTCTGGATCATCCCTGCTCCCGCTGGTCCCTGAACCTACTGTGCATCTTGTCCTTCTCCATGATCTGAGAGGAGGGGATCCAGTCCCACTCAAATGCCTACCACAGCTCTCAGCTCAGCACTCTCAAACTGTTTGCTGCAGCCCTGGGGCAACCAGATGGTCTGCCGCCGGGCCAGGCTGTAGCTTCATGGGGGATCCAAAGTGCTTACAGGTTGCTGGGAAAGTATTTAGGTAGAGTAAAACACCCAGGGCAGTCAGCAGAGGGTGCACTGTGTGGTGTCAAGGCAGGGACCCTGCAGAGGCTGGTGGGCAGGAGGGCCTACAGAACAGACATGCCTCAGTCCCACAAAGAAGCCAGCAGCACTTTTATTTGTTTTTTTTTTTTTTTTTTTTTGTCTGAGACAGAGTCTTGCTCTGTTGCCCAGGCTGGAGTGCAGTGGTGTGATCTGGGCTCACCACAACCTCTGGGGATCAAGCAATTCTCCTGCCTCATCTTCCCCAGTAGCAGGGATTACAGGGGAATGCCACCACACTCAGCTAGTTTTTGTATTTTTAGTAGAGACGGGGTTTCACCATGTTGGCCAGGTTGGTCTCAGACTCCTGATTTCAAGTAACCCGCCCGCCTTGGCCTTCCAAAGTCCTGGGATTACAGGCGTGAGCCAACTGCGCCCCAGGCCTAGCTGCACTTTCTCCTGGGCCAGCAGTCAGCTGGGGCTACAGCCTATCTGAGGAAGATGGGGAGACCTGGGGAGTGGACACTTGTGGCCATGCTCTGCCAGAGCCACACTGTGCACAAATGCTGCTGGACTCTGCTGGCCAAAGCCGTTTTTGCCTACTCCCTGGGCAGATGCTCCTGCCGGCTCACAGGCCCATGAGGTGGGGGTGTGATAACATGTAGCTAGGATCCCAGAGGCCCATGGCGAGAGCAGGCTCTTCCTCTGTCCCCTCACACATCTCTTCCCCAGGAGCCATTCAGGGCCAGGAACTAGCCTTAGCATTCAGATATTTCATGCAGGGTTCCCGGCGTCCTCTCTCTTTTGCTGTGGTGTCAGTGCCACCTCCCCTTTTACTCTCGGTTTTCTCTCTGAAGATCTGCCCAGATCGTGTGGGTTTACTCAATAATTTGGTCTTTCTTGGTGGGAGTGATGCTTTCTGGCTGCATGTAGCTGGACATATTCTCAGAAAATGCCTTTGGTTTTTAACTTGCTTCTGTATACATAAACAAGATATAATTATCTTAAATATTTACTCTGTGTACAGCAGAAGCAAAATATACATATTTTAGATACTATCGTTAATTTGTCCCGATAATTAGTAATAATTCTCAAGACGACCATTATTCACTTCAGAAAGAAGTATATAGAAATAGTTTTGAGGTGGTCAGTGAGCTTTCAACAAATAATGTAACAGTGAGTTAGACATAATACAAGATTGTTTCTCCCTGTTAACTGGTAACCCTCACTGGAAACGCTCTAGATATTTTATTTTAAAATATGTTACATTTTCAAATATACATAAGCTGTATAAGTCGATTATACTAACTCAGTATTATACTGTTATTGAAAATGTTTCTTCTGTTAAGCTCATGTTAAACATGTGTGAATAATATATTTAACATTCTGACTGCCTTTCACATGAACTTCCAAGAATATGGATCTTCAAACTATTGTATAATTCACTAAGGATAGCTATTTTCTCCTAAAAGGATAAACTCTTCCACCATTTGACTTCTGAAAGCTCTTATTATTATAACAGGGTGATTGCAATAGATAAAAAACATAATTTTTTAAACTATAGTTCAGAATTAAAATCAATGATATAACTTTGAACATTTTTAACAAAGAGCCTGATAAATTAATTTGGGCTAGAAAATCACTGCTGAAGTATATAATATACAATGTTTTATATTTTTGCTCAATACTATTGGAAAGATTTTATGATTCTAATTATTGTAAATCTAAAACATCTGGTAAATTATCATTTTGTTCATTAGAAAACACTAGGAAGAATTCTTGTTATACTAGCTTTTGGCATGTTTTAAAACAGTTAAATTTTATATTCACTTTTCATACTCACTGGGACCATATGCTGTAATTATCCAAGTGAGGTCACCAAAAGGCGAAGAAAAGTAAAATTTCACAGCAAAATATTTCATTAGAACTTTTTGCACAATGGTTAGATTGTTAATAAGAGTTGGGAAAATCAACATCCATATGTAACCTCACTTGCATTAGTAATTTCAACAATTTTTACAAATAGATAAATAGACTTTTTCCTTACTAATGGAAGATGTGAAAAAGAGAAAAATAAGAGAGCAGAGGGCAGGTATCAGGAACAAGGTGGAAAACCTTTAAGGCAATCTATGTTTCCTCTGATGGAAATAAATGACTGTATGCAATTAAGGGATTATCTTCTAGGTACAAAAGGAAGCACAATCAACATCTGGGAGAACACAACTCCGTTGAAAGGTTGCCTTTTGAGATTTTAGAGAGTTATCTTAGAAATGCATCACAGAACTAATTATCTTTGCTTTTCCTACTCCTTAGTTTCCTCAGTTTATCCTAAATATTAGATATACCACAGAACTCTGAAAGATTTTGGAGATATCTAAAATGCTGGGGATCCTAATAAACAGTAAACAATTTAGAAAAGTCATCTATGAGAAATAGCAAAACACAGTTGTGTCAAAATTAATAAAACTATACTTAATTTTATTTTCTATAAATAAATAACTGGAGGATTTCAAGTGCAAAACAACTTTGCCACAGTATTGAGTTTTAAATGTATGAAACCAGGTTGCTTTATTTAAAAAATATTTTCACCAGCATTAGAATACTCATTGTATTTATTCTAATGTACTTTCCCCCTTATTTGGGCCATTTTAATAATACATATCTTGCAATGCAACTTGATTTTTACATTAAGAGAAAATATGTTTTGTTTTGAGTGTTCAAAGCTTTTAATTTCTGACTCTGTTTCATTTCTTTCTGCCCTATATTTTTTACTTCTGTTCCTTCCTTATATTAGGCATTGTGGAGACAAAGTTGAATAAACATGGAAATTTTACAATACGTTTAGAATTCAGTAGATCAAAAATAAGATTTAAACAGCTGTTGGAGTTGTTTATTCAACAAATTTTAAGGTAGATTTCATCAAAATTATGTAAATACAATAAAATAAAGCAACATAGATAAATAATATTAATACATCATGCTTTTTATTGTCTTTAAAATGTTTATACCAAGATAGCTCATCAAAAAGTTTGCTCCTCTCTATCATGCTCTTTATCATAATAAGGTTAAAGGGTTCATCTGCAAAAAGTGATAATTTAAAAAGCTGTACGGTGAATGATTTCATTTTCTCTTTTTTTATTTTTAATTTGTGTGTATATAGTATGTAATTATGTGTTGCATGAGATATTTTGATATAAGCATGCAATGTGCAATAATCACATCAGGGTAAATGGGGTATCCATCCCTTCAAGCATTTAACATTTGTGTTACAAACAATTACAAAGAATCAATTGTGTGCTTTTATATATATTTCTTTTTTTGAGATGAAGTCTTGCTCTTGTCCACCAGACTGGAGTGTGATGGCGCAATCTTGGCTCACTGCAACCTCCGCCTCCCAGATTCAAGCAATTCTCCTGCCTCAGCCTCCTGAGTAGCTGGGATTAGGCGCCTGCCACCATGCCCAACTAATTTTGGTATTTTTAGTAGAGATGCGGTTTCACCATTTTGGTCGGGCTGGTCTTGAACCCCTGACTTCAGGTGATCTGCCCACCTTGGCCTCCCAAAGTGCTGGGATTACAGGCGTGAGCCACTGCACCCGGCCAACTCTTTTATACGTATTTCAATGTACAATTAAATTGTATTTTACTATAGTCACCCTGTTGTGGTAGCAATGCTACGTCTTATTCATTTTTTCTAACTGTATTTTTGTATACATTAACCATATGAATTCCCCCCTCACTACCCTTCCCAGCCTCTGATAACCGCCTGTCTACTCTCTATCTCCATGAGTTCACTTGTTTTAATTTTTAGCTCCCACAAAAAAGTGAGAACATGCAAAGTTTGTCTTTCTGTGCCTGGCTTTTTTCACTTAATATAACGACCTCCAGTTCCATCCATGTTGTTGTAAATGACAGGATCTCATTATTTTTATAAAGGAAGCGTATCCTATTGTGTATATGTACCACGTTTTCTTTATCCATTCGTCTCTTGATGGACACCTAGGTTGCTTCCAAATTTTGGCTATTGTGAATAATGCTGAAGTAAACATGGGAATACAGGTCTCTTCAATATACTGATTTCTTTTCTTTTAGGTATGTACCAAGCAGTGAAATGCTGGATCATATGGTCGCTCTATTTTTAGCTTTTTCTGGAACCTCTGAATTGTTCTCCACAGTGGTTGTACTAATGTACATTCCCACATGTCAACTAATCCTAATTAAAATGGCTTTTATCCAAAAGACAAGTAATGGCAACAGTGTATGAGGGTTCCGTTTTCTCCTCATCCTTACCAGCATTTGTCATTGCCTGTCTTTTGGATCAAAGCCACTTCAACTGGGATGAGTTGATATCTCATTGTGGTTTTGATGTTTTAACTGATGATCAGTGATGTTGTGCACCTTTTCATATGCCTGTCCCATTGGTATGTTTCGTTTGAGAAATGTCTGTTCAGATCTTTTGCCCATTTTTTTTTACAGCATTGTTTAAACAGCATTTTAAATTTTTACAGCATTGTTAACAGCATTTTAACAGCATTGTTAAATTTTTTCTTCTTCAGTTGTTGTTTGAGCTTCTTTTATATTCTGGTTTTTGATCCCTTGAGAGAAGGGCATTTTGCAAGTATTTTCTTTAATTCTGTGGGTTGTCACTTTGTTAATAATTTCCTTTGCTGTGCAGAAGCATTTTAACTTAATAGAATCCCATTTTCCTAATGATTTCTTTTAGTAATTCCACAGATTGAAGTCAGATATGAGTATTTAACACATTTTTATTTGATTTCAGTATATGGCAAGAAATAAGGGATCTAGTTTCTTTCTTCTGCATATGGATATCCAATTTTTCCAGCATCATTTATTTATCACACTACATTTTCCCCAGTGTATGTCCTTGGCACCTTTGTCAGAAATAAAGACAGAAAAATTGGGAGGCTGAGGCAGGTGGATCACCTGAGGTCGGGAGCTCGAAACCACCCTGACCAACATCTGAGGTCGGGAGCTCGAAACCACCCTGACCAACATGGAGAAACCCGTCTCTACTAAAAATACAAAATTATCCGGGCATGGAGGCGCATGCCTATAATCCCAGCTACTTGGGAGGCTGAGGTAGGAGAATCGCTTGAACTCAGGAGGCAGAGGTTGCGGTGAGCTGAGATCTTGCCATTGCACTCCAGCCTGGACAACAAGAGCAAAAC
>NC_045446.1:88590346-88598990 GCF_002776525.5 Piliocolobus tephrosceles
AAAAAAAAAAAAAAAAAAAAAAAAAAAAAAAAAAAAAAAAAAAAAAACAGAAAGAAAGGAATGAAGGAAAAGGAAAAGTAGTTAACAAAACAAACAGAAAACAAATAACAAAATGTCAGGCATAAGTCTCTATTAGTAATGACATTGAATGAAAATGGACTAAACTAAAGAGAGAGATAGACTACAGTAAAATAATAGCTGGAAATTTCAACACCCCACTTTCAACATTGGGCACAATTTCCAGAGAGAAAATCAATAAGGAAATATAGTTAATCGATCTTTCTTTTAGTGAAGGTGATTTTCTCAAGCAATAAGACTTAATTTCTTGCTTTTTGTTTTTTGTGTATCCATTGTATGGCTTTTGATTTGAGATTACTATGAGGCTTTTAAATATTCTCTTATAATCTATTATTTTAAACTGATAGCAACATGGTTTGGAGGAACAAACAAGCAAGCAAAAGAAGACTAATAAAAACTTGACATCTCAACATCGTCCACCTGCTTTTTAACTTTTTGTTGTTTCCATTCATGTCTTTAATGTATAGCCTATGTCTTGAAAAGTTGTTGTAGTTATTATTTTTGATTGATTCAACATTTACTCTTTCTACTTAAGAATAGTTTATCCACTACATTTACAGTATTATAATATTCTGCTTTTTTTCTGTGTGCTTACTATTGTCAGTGAGTTTTGTACCTTCAGATGATTTTTTTATTGATCTTGATATCCTTTCGTTCTGATAAAAGTACTCCCTTTAGCATTTCTTGGAGGACATGTATTGATGAAATTCCTCAGCTTTTGTTTGCCTGGGAAAGTCTTTATTTCTCCTTCATTTCTGAGGAATATTTTCCCTGGATATACTATTCTAGGGTAAATTTTTTTTTTCTTTAGCACTTCTAATGTATCATTCTAATCTCTCCTAGACTGTGAGATATCCACTGAAAAGTCTGATGCCAGACACATTGGAGCTCATTGTATGTGATTTGTTCCTTTTCTCTTGCTGCTTTTAGGATCCTATCTTTATCCTTGACCTTTGGGAATTTGAATACTAAATATCTTTAAGGTAATCTTCTTTGGGTTCAGTCACCTTGGCATTCTTGCACTTGATTATTCATATCTTTCTCTAGGTTTGGTAAGTTGTCTTTTTTTTAAAAAAATCCCTATCACTAAACCTTCTATTCTTATCTCTTTATCTACCTCCTTTTTTTGTTTAATGACTTAGATTTGCCCACTGAGGTTATTTTCTAGATCCTATATACGTGCTTCATTGTTTTTTATTCTTTTTTATTTTGTCTCCTCTCCCTTGTATATTCAAATAGCTATCTTTAAGCTCACTAATTCTTTCATCTGTTTAATGAATCCTGCTTTTATAAGACTCTGATGCATTCTTCACTATGTCAACTGCATTTTTCAACTCCAAAAATCTGGCTTCCTTCTTGTGAATTGTTTCAGTGTCTTTGTTAAATTTATCCCTTAGTATTCTGAATTATTTTTCTGTGTTATCTTGGATTTCCTTGAGTTTCCTCAAAAGAGCTATTTTGAATTCTCTGTCTGAAAGGTCACATATCTGTTTCTCCAGGGTTTGTCCCTGGTGTCTTGTTTAGTTCATTTGGTGAGGTCATGTTTTCCTGGATGGTTTTGATGTTTATGGATGTTTGTCTGTGTCTGGGCATTCAGGAGTCCGGTATTTTTTGTCATCTTTGCAGTCTGGGCTACTTTGTACCAGCCTTCTTGGGAAGGCTTTCCAGGATTTTGAAAGGACTTGGTGGAATTAATCTAAGCCATATCTGCCTGAAAGCACACTCCAAACCCAGTAACACTGTGGTTCTTGCAGCCTTGTAGACATTCTTCCTTGGATGGTCTTTGATAATATCTGGAAGAATTGTATGGCATTACCAGGCAGAGAGTCTTATTCTCTTCCCTTACTTTCTCCCAAACTAATGAACTAATGAGATCTCTCTCTCTCCCTCTCTCTCTCTCTCTCTCTCTCTCTCTCTCTCTCTCTCTTCTGAGCTATTTGGAGGTGGGAGTGGGACAACACAAGCACCCCTCTTGCCACCACCACTGGAACTGTGCTGGGTCAGACCTGAAGCCAGCACCGTACTGGGTCTTAAGCAAAGCTGGCTGTATCCTCACCCTGGATACTGCTTATGATTGTTCATGGTCCTGGGAGTCTACAATCAGCATGTGGTAAAGCCAGCCAATCTTGTGTCCTTCCCTTCAATGTGGTGGGTTATGCCATTGTCCTGGGCAGGTCCAGAGGTACAGTCCAGGAGCCAGAGACTGGAGTCAAAAACCTTTGAAATCTATATGATTTTCTAATGTAATTTAACTGAGCCATCACTCAAACCATAGATGCAACCCTTCCTACTGTTTCCTACTCTTTACACAGGAAGAGAAGCTTCACTTCATAGCTACTACCACCACAGGCCCAGAAAGAGTACGGCCAGGCTACCACTCATGTTTCCTTAAGGCTCAAGGATACTTAAATCAGCTTGTGGTAAATGCTGCCTGACCTCAGACTCACCATTCAGAGCAGTGCACTCTCCCCTGGCCCAGGGCAGTCCAGAAATGCCATAGAAGTACCAAGGCCTGGAATAGGGAATCCCAAGGGCCTGCTGGTAGTTAAAGTGCAAGAAAAAGTCTCCTTCAGGTTTTCTTCCACTTTCGTCAAGCATAAGGCATCTTTCCCTGTAGCCACCCCAGCTGGAGATGTGTTGACTCACCTGAAGCCAGCAAGTCTCAGTGTTTCACCAAAGGCCCAAGTTATGCTACCCAGATATCACTCCTGGTTATTCAGGGCCAAAGAGTTCTTTAGTCATCTGACAATGGATCTTGCCAGGACTGGATTCTTCCCTTAATGGCAGTAGGTTCCCTTCTTGCCAAAAGTGTGTCTAGAAATGAGGTAAGTCCTGGAAAGGGGGCTTCATGAGTCTGACTGGTGTCCTACTCTACAGTTGCTGAGCTTGTATCCATGACGGAAGACAGTGTCCTCTTACTCTTCCTTCTCCTCTCCTTAAGGGGAATGTAGGGGTGTTTTTGGGAGGCATGCACTGTTCAGCCTGTGTTTTGGGTGGAGGGATGCAAACACTCTCTTAGCTGGCTGGCGTCTCAGTTCATTGCATGCCCCTTAAGTCCACTGACTCGGAATCTACTTGTGAACTATAGCTCACCTAGTGTTTGCACCCCTTCTGGACTAAAACTGCCCTTCAAATTTATGTAAGAAGCCGGAGTCCTTTAGCCCACAGAAGAAAAGCTTGCTGGAACTCATGTTCCCCCCAGTGGAATGAGTGATTCCTTTCTGGCTAGGGCTGGATTAAATTCTCCCTTGGTGCATGTATGTCAGCTCCATTCATCCCACTTTTGCTTTTTGCTGTGACAGAGCAGCACTGAGTTCAATGCAATGTATGACAATTGCTGCGCTCTCCCTCTCCAAATTACACAGATTCCCTCTCTGTGTCATACAGCCATTTCCAGGGAATGGTAGAAAGTTGGCATTGGTCATACAAAACAGGCAGAGTTTGGATGATTCTCCTGCCTCAGCCTCCCAAGTAGCTGGGACTACACGCACGTGCCACAAGGCCTGGCTGATTTTTGTATTTTTAGTAGAGATGGGGTTTCACTATGTTAGCCAGGCTGGTCTCGAACTCTTGACCTCCTTATCTGCCCACCTCAGCCTCTCAATGTGCTGGGATTACAGGCATGAGCCACCGTGTCCAGCCTACTAATTTTGTATGTATCCCAGATATTGTGTTTGTTATGTTTTGGAGACTCTGGATTTTATTGTGTTCCTTCACAGAGTGCGGAAGTTTCGGTTTTATCAGGCAATTACCTTCGTTAGATTTAAACATTAAACTCAGTCTTTAGTGGATGAGTGCTAAAATGTCAGTTTTTTCTTTTAGCTTTATCTGTAATGTGCTTTTAGCCTACCTTCATGTGTGATGTAGAGATCAGAGACATGAAGGGAGGCTTTGAAATCTCCAAATCCATGCTTTCTGTGATTCCCACTTCAGTTTCTTTGAACTGTGATAATCTTGAGTCATCTTCTCATTTCTGAGACCAGAAAGATCACAGATTTTTTAAATTAGATCATTAACTGTCTTACGCTGTACCATGAACACAGCTCATCCTGGGGCAAACTGCACAAATAGAGGATTTATGCAATAATGGTTCATGACATGACCCCCTAAGAAACTTGCTTTACTTTGATCACTTTATTAAACTTTCGAGTATTTTTGTTTTCCTTAATAGTTTACAATTGTCATTTGAAAATCAGTCAATTTAAAAAAAATCTTACTCCACATGCCTTTAGCAATACTCTTTCCTGACTCGCTTTTAGTGTATTGCATCTTTGCTTAACATTCCTTAGAGTTCTAATTCTGAAATTTTCTTAAGAATGTTCCATAAATTCACACACAATACTCTAATTCTCATTTTAAAAAAACCTGTTATCACCAAATAACTCTTCCATCAATTAACTCAATAATATATGCTAGTCTTATTGGTATTCTTGAAAGTGTAGGAAATTTTACAATAACTTGATACTATTTACCCAACTTTGTCTCCAATATGTTAACATGGACCTATTTTTTTAGGTTTTATTGGGGGTACTTTTAAATAGTTCTTGAGTGCTAGTTTTTCTTCTGAGATAATTCCAGACTGCTCATATATCTTGCTTCTTTTGCTTTATTAAATTCTATCAGGCTTGGTCTTGGTTGTGTTAAACCAAAAAATAAGACATTTGTATTTATTTTTCATATTCTCTTAATATCAGTTAAACCTGGATCAATTATTTTCTTTTATACATCCTAATATTTCTCTTTAGAATTTGCTTTTCTTTAATATCTGTTAAGTTTATATCTTCTAAAACCTCAATCTCCCTCCTTAGAAACTCCATTTTCATCCTTCAGTAGGATAAAATACTTATGAAAATAAATATTTTTATTATTTATTTATTTGCTTAAAATAAAACAAAAACATACTTTTTATGCATATCTAGTAACTTCTTAACTTTCAGAGCAAATTAATTCTTATATGTGGTTTTATTTGTGTTTCTAGGATTTGTATCTTCAATAATATTATGAATTTATTTTCTTTTACCCAAGAACATTGTCCACATTGTTTAATTAAAGTTTAAATATCCATTATTATTAATTTATCAAAAATCCATCGTTCTTCTAGAATCAAAAACATTTACCATCTCAGTATTCTGAAACAGTGATTAGAATTCATGTCTTTAAACAGAGAGTGAATTTAAGATCACCTCTAATTGGCTGACAATTTATTTTGTAGTTAAATCACTCAAATTCCACATTAGTTTTTACTTACTCATCTTTATTGCCATTAAAGAATTAAAACTTGAATTTGTGCAAGCTTACATATACTGCCCACCTAGACTTGATGTAATTTAAACCACAATTTCAATAATACTCTATAAACATGTTGAACATAGATGCCTTAAAGTTTAAACACAGCAAATATTGTTTTATCTATCTTGGTTACAACAATCTAATTCTGCCTCAGCCTACTCCACAATTCCAAGTTAAGTGTGTATAAGTATCAATTGAGATACAAATTTATACAAACAAATTCAACTATTAACTATTTAAATGTCTAGAATTTTTCAAAATTAACATACGCAAGAATAGAGCACAGCCTTTGAAAAGTTTTCCATGAAAATTAGTACGTAATCTTCTAAGAAGCAAAGTAAAACTTTGCAAATTGAAATAGGGCCTGTCAATGATGTAGATGTTATCTCATTTGATTATCAGGGCAACAAAGACTTAGTAAGCTAGATACAAATTTTATTTTCCATATCTGATTAATCAAATCCCTAAATTCACAAAGACATCTATTCCATGTCAACCTAGAGGCAAAATTCAGTGTCCTTGATTCATTCAAGGATATTTTTATGGAGTCTCAAGAAATAAATGTAAATTCTTCTGTTTTCAAACTGTTTTTGTTTTGTCTTGTCCTTCTCAATCTACTCATAAAGAGAAATCATACATCTAGAGAGACGTATGTTGCAAATCAGCCAAAAGTATTGGTCCGAGTCAATAGAATTAGTGCAGACCATTTTAATTTCTGAATAACTACTCATTATTAATACCTAATATCTCCTAGTTGTCCGCATTCTACATCTTTCCTAACGTTTTCCTACTTCAGAAGACCAGGATCCTGGTTTTATAAATACCTCAGGAATACTACTCTTATTCCACCTTAAATTTTAGTTCACATAGATGTTCTCTGGTACATGTACCACTATATGTCTAAAGAAATACTTCTACATCTTTGGACTACCTAGAATATCTCATCCACAGGGCAATCACATATTCTGTTTTATTGAACATTTTGGAGGAGATACACACACATACACCCATAGGCAGATGCACCATCTGCTAAAAAAAAAAGATGGTAAACATCTTATATGATTATTTATACCATTATTTTCTGGCAAATGATAAGGCTCCTCCATTCCTCACATATTCCACAAAATTATACCATTTAACAAGTACCTAAAAATTAAATGTAGAGGTTAAAAAAAAGTTCAACATGTGTAATCATCAGGGAAGTGCAAATTAAAACCACAATGAGACAATCACTTTGTACCTGTTGTAATGTCTATTATAAAAAAGACAAAAGATAACAGGTGTTGAAGATGTGGAGAAAGGAAACCCTTGCACACTATTGGTGGGAAACGAAAATTAGTATAGTCGTTATGGGAAAGGATATGGAGGTTCTCAAAAAACCTACAAGAGAACTGCCATTTGATTCAGCAATGTCATATCTGGGTATATTGCTAAAGGAGTTGAAGTTAATGTGCCAAAGAAATATCTACACACTCATGTTAATTGCAGCATTATTCACAATAGCCAAGATATGAAACCACCCTAAGTGTCCATCAATGGATGAGCAGTTAAAAATATTAGGTATAGACATTCAATAGTACATTATCTATCGTTAAGAAAAAAGAAATTCTGTCATTTTTGATGACATGAATGGACCTGGAGAGCATTGTGCTAAGCGACATAAGCCAGGCACAGAAAGACAAATACTGCATTGTCTCACTTAAGTGTGGAATTTTGAAAAGTTGATCTCATAAACACAGAAAATAGAAAGGCAGTTTATATAGGCTGAAGGTAGGATGGGGAAAGAGGAGATTAAAGGGTACAAAGTTTAAGTTGTGACTAAAGGCATATGTTTTTGTGATCTATTGAACTGCATGGTGACCACAGTTAATAATGGTGTATTATATATATTAAAATTACTGAAAGTGTAGGTTTGTAACATTCTCACCATGTACACCAAAATAATTATTGGTGAGGTAATGAATACATTAATTCATTTATTTTAACCTCCCTACAATATATGCATATATGAAATCACACTTTATCCTATAAATGTATAAAATTATTATTTGTTGGCCAGGCAGAGTGGCTCATGCCTATAATCCTAGCACTTTGGGAGGCAGAGGTGGGCAGATCACAAGATCAGGATCGAGACCAGCATGGCCAACATGGTGAAACCCCGTATCTATTAAAAATACAAAAAAAAAAAAAAAATTAGCTAGGCATGGTGGCATGCACCTGTAACCCCAGGCACTGGGGTGGCTGAGGCAGGAGAATTGCCTGAACCTGGGAGGCGGAGGTTGCAATGAGCCAAGATGGTGCCATTGCACTCCAGCCTGGGAAACAAGAGCAAAACCCTGTCTCAAAAAAAAAAAAAAAGAAAGAAAGAAAGAAAGTTAAATAGTGATTCTAGAAAAATAAAATATTAAATGTATTTTAAATATATATTTATTTTAAGTGATAAAATGTATTAATATATGGAATTTTTTAATCTTCTGATTCGCCTTTTTCTAAATATTTATAAATGTTTAACATTAATTTAAATCACATAAAACATGATTATACCTTTTAAAATCTTGTATGCTTGAAATTTCTCTTATGACAATTATTGAATTTATCCTACAACTTAAGTTTAGTGTGTATTTTTATTCAAAATATACAAATAAAGCAAATTGATTAGAGAAGTTTAATGTCTTTCTATTTATTGCATAGTGGTTGCCCTCTAACTCAGGAACAAAACCATATTGTTTTCCCTCAATGAAACTAAGGAAATACACAAATGTAAACTAGTCCCATTGTAGACTTATCATAACTACTTAAACTGATTTGTTGACCTTCTTTATTCTTTCTGTATTCTCAGAATTTTCCCCACTAAAAAATATTTTTGCTTTGTTTTTATCTGCTCTTCCTCTACATATATTTAACAATGATATACATGCTAGGACCTTTAATACGTATATTCTTATATGTTTTTATTCTACTCCTTTCTGTAAAGTTATAGTACGCTTTGTGCTGATTTGCTTCTCATTTCTCTAATATTGTGTAACTCTTTAATCTGTATTTCAGATTAAACTTGGGAGGCAGAACCTGGGAGGCAGAGGTTGTGGTGAGCCGAGATCACACCACTGCACTCCAGCCTGGGCAAGAGAATGAGACTCCATCTCAAAATAAATAAATAAATAAATAAAAATAAATTTAGTAAGCAGTGGCTCATGCCTGTAATCCTAGAACTTTGGGAGGCCAAGGCGGGTGGATCACCTGAGGTCAGGAGTTTGAGACCAGCCTGGCCAACATGGCG
>NC_045446.1:88599390-88600336 GCF_002776525.5 Piliocolobus tephrosceles
AAAAAAAAAAAAAAAAAAAAAAAAAAAGAAAGTTAAATAGTGATTCTGGAAAAATAAAATATTAAATGTATTTTAAATATATATTTATTTTAAGTGATAAAATGTATTAATATATGGAATTTTTTAATCTTCTGATTCGCCTTTTTCTAAATATTTATAAATGTTTAACATTAATTTAAATCACATAAAACATGATTATACCTTTTAAAATCTTGTATGCTTGAAATTTCTCTTATGACAATTATTGAATTTATCCTACAACTTAAGTTTAGTGTGTATTTTTATTCAAAATATACAAATAAAGTAAATTGATTAGAGAAGTTTAATGTCTTTCTATTTATTGCCTAGTGGTTGCCCTCTAACTCAGGAACAAAACCATATTGTTTTCCCTCAATGAAACTAAGGAAATACACAAATGTAAACTAGTCCCATTGTAGACTTATCATAACTACTTAAACTGATTTGTTGACCTTCTTTATTCTTTCTGTATTCTCAGAATTTTCCCCACTAAAAAATATTTTTGCTTTGTTTTTATCTGCTCTTCCTCTACATATATTTAACAATGATATACATGCTAGGACCTTTAATACGTATATTCTTATATGTTTTTATTCTACTCCTTTCTGTAAAGTTATAGTACGCTTTGTGCTGATTTGCTTCTCATTTCTCTAATATTGTGTAACTCTTTAATCTGTATTTCAGATTAAACTTGGGAGGCAGAACCTGGGAGGCAGAGGTTGTGGTGAGCCGAGATCACACCACTGCACTCCAGCCTGGGCAAGAGAATGAGACTCCATCTCAAAATAAATAAATAAATAAATAAAAATAAATTTAGTAAGCAGTGGCTCATGCCTGTAATCCTAGAACTTTGGGAGGCCAAGGCGGGTGGATCACCTGAGGTCAGGAGTTTGAGACCAGCCTGGCCAACATGGCGAAACCCCATCTC
>NC_045446.1:88600436-88603207 GCF_002776525.5 Piliocolobus tephrosceles
CATGAGAAATGCCTGACTAAGAAGCAGCAGAAGCAGTCACTAGCCCAAAACTGAAGAAACCTATTCATAGTAAATCATAGTATTATGTCTCCAGATTCTAAAGTAGGAAGAATGCCAGACACATGGGGTCAAAGCGAAATGTAAATGAGAGGTTTTGAATATCCTGGGTAACAGGGAAAACAGCACTTATGCTATAGCTGGTGAATGGGACTGTCATCATGGAAACATAATTATAATTTGTAAGAAGACATATTGTGTCCAGTGCAACACTGTTACAACTGTTTCCCAGATATGATCATTTCAATGATCAAACTCCAAACTGAATCTCTGAATCAAGTTTAAGTTCACTAGTGATAGAATAAGGATAGCTACAGATACTGACCAGGTGTCTCATGAACCTAAAACCAAGATTTTTTTTTTCCATCTGAACATTTTTTCACATACCATGTTATTTCTGTTGTAAGCACTAATACATGTTCTGGGGACGTAGTCTCGACCAGGCAACTGCTCTAAGAGTTTGAATTGGCTTGTATTCCAAATTTGGTGAGTGTAAGGGCAGGACTATAATAATTCCACTGTTGTCTTAGTCCTGAAGACTCGTAACTTGAGGCATATTTGAGTACCTAAGGTATTCCATCTCTTAAAAAATGTTCAAACTGTATCCACTGCAGGACTCAATATAGACACTGAAACAGTCTAGTGGCTGAAACAGCATAGTAAGTAATAGGAGAGGATAACTTAATGACTCTGGTCTTTGATATCCTCAACCTTTTATTTATTGTGAATAATTTTTTGATTTAATAATTTAAATTTTATGGGGTTTTGGCTTTTAAAAATTATCAACTTTCTAAAAAATTTAAATTTTGGATTTTATCTTTTCTTGAGAAGTTAATTAAAGGGAATGATATATTAAACTTGGAGACACTGTCTTTTTGTAATTTTATCATTGGACTACCTTAAAATTTTTGATTGAACTTCATTGCATGTCTCCTAATGATCTGTCTGGGATAATGTGTCTGAACATAATTGGGAATGGGTAATGAATGGGAGTTGAATTTTGAGCCTTGCAAAAAGTGTGGTGTTGGAGTTAATTAGTACATTATTCAGACTCATTATAGAAGCCTCTGGGAGCAAAAACCAGAACTTCCCACCACTGATTCAGGGGAATCCAAAATAGAGTGGTTAAGGATGACAATGCAACATTCTTGCCAGACTGCCATTGAATTCCCTGGAGGGATCTAAACACTCCTAACAGACACAGCTTCAATAGTTGTGAATTATTAATGTGAAAATGCTTCCTTACCACCTCTCAGGTTTATCGTTTTATTTTATTTGTAAGTTTCAGAGAGAAATTAAACATGCAGAGCCAAATCTCCCTCACTTTTTGTGTTGGAAGCTAGTTTCCCACGGAAGTCTTGCACTGATCTGTTCCATTATACAAGTTGATTTTCTCAGCAAGAACTTCATGGAGAAAAACAAGGCCCATGGGCAAAATTCCACTAGTATAATTTTTTATAAATCTGATATTCAATACTAGAAGCATGTTTACCCTCATTTGTAAAACATGATCTCTAGAATAAACTTTCTTATCAACAAAAAAGGAAAACTTTTTTCTCTTCTTGGCTCATGTCTTAATTTTTGTTTTGTATGTGAGGAGGAAAAAGCAAGATTTATAGATTGGTTCTCTCAAAACACTACTAAGTACAATTCTACGCCTTTCTGTTACCATTATTCCAGAAAAACCTAATAATTGAATTATGGAATTATTTGTACCTCTCTCTCTTTCTCCCTCTTAAATTAAACACATATAAAATGGAATTATATATAACAATATCATAAAATATACTTTCTTTTATATTAAAATTATACTTAGCTCTTTATTCCATCAGCATATAATCTGATTGCACTTCTTGGCTTCTTGTGTAGGGACATAAGACTAGTTCTGGTCAAAGAGTTGGGAATAAAAGCGATATATGTCCACCTCCAGGTCTGTGTGTTAAAACTAGTTCAAGGAAGTGTGGCACTCTCCCTCTAACAAAACCTGGCAACATTATAGTTAATGACTCCTTGCCAGTTAAATTATAAGAATGATTCCAAACAAGATTCTACTTGCATTCATGGACATGTAGCATGAATTAAAAACAAAACCTGTTGTTTTAATTCACCAGAATTGACACAGAGATTGGCATCTGGATTGGTGTAGTACTGTGGTTGCAAACTTCAAAAGTATTTAGGAGCCAGAAAGCAAGTAAACTGATATTGGAGATTTAAAGGATAATAATTTATAACACGCAATGGAAATTCTTGATGAAATTGTTGCGTGTCATAAGTTACAAGTCAGAAAATGAACCTGATAAATTTGTAACTGTAGCAGAAGAATTTGAAAAAGCAAATACTAAGAAGGAGCATTGTTTTTTGTTAGCAATATTTGACATAGTGACTAAAGAAAATTATGAACTCCAAAAAGAATTGCCTGGTTTTAATTTTTTTTTAACTTTTAAAAACTTTAAATTTCTGTGTAAATGGGAATGAATGAAAGGAAACAGTGAAGTTCAATTTCTGAAACCTGCAATATTGGTTTGGCAGCTTTCTCTCCCGTCCCCTCTCCTCTCCTCTCATCCCCTCCCCTCCCCTCCCCTCCCCTTTCATTCTTTTCTTTCTTTCTTTCTCTCTTTCTTTCTTTCTTTCTTTCTTTCTTTCTTTCTTTCTTTCTTTCTTTCTTTCTTTCTTTCTTTCTTTCTTTCTTTCTTTTCTTTTCTTTTCTTTTCTCT